>NW_027495826.1:0-237773 GCF_021521415.1 Bidens hawaiensis | reverse complement strand
AGATCCTATAATACTTGAGCTACTGGTTATATTTTAGGTATCTTTTAAAGACATCCTAATTCTTTATAACCAATGGCTCTGATACCAAGTTCTGTAACACCCCGTAACCGCCGCGGAAACGTAAACGGGGTGCAACAGACTCATCTGATATCAACAGCATTGCTTATAAAGAAAACACCACTACATTAATTTACATCATATTACATTGTTCCAAGTTTAGTTCCCGTCTAGGCGTTACACATAAGTTTTACCAACAGTACATTAACATATTTAATACAAAATGATCACTAAGCTTCCACAAAAAGCACGCATCATCAAGCATGTATCACTTATTCCAGTTTGGGAGTACCTAGAAAGCATGTAAAGAAAACGGGTCAACTACGAATAGTTTGTAAGTTTCACTAATTTAAGTAAACAGTGATAAATCATTATCATAATAATATATTAGCGATGTAATTATGCTGAGCCCACAAGTGAAACCTCTGACTATCACACACAACCCCCGTGGCATATCCCCCGCCCACGGACCTGCCCCAAACCGCTATGTCTAACATTACATAGCAAAATATATATAACAACAAAATAGACATGTGCAACTGGCTGGGAAACATCAGCAAATCCATGCCGGACCAGTTGGGTTTGTCAGACCAATAGTACTATTCACACTCTACCGGCTTTCAGTTAATCACTCGTGTTCCGGGGCCTTAGAATGTTAGCAACTCAGACAATTACCATCTTAGTACATTTCCGTACGATTCTCGTACAATAAAACATATATAAATACACGCAATCCATGCGTTCAGTATGTACTTAAACATTTCAATAATAGCATGCTTTCCGCCCCGGGAAAATATTTAAAAACAGTTCAAAAAAAGGGGCTCGTGAAACTCACCTTATCGCAAGCAGTAACACAGTACGTGAGCTATTAATCCGGATCTGTAATACGATCCCTAAATTCGTTACTATACATTCACTATTTATATAATTTTAATCGTGTTAACCGGTACATCTGGGGACACTGTTAACCCAGTACTGTACCCGTTCCGGGGGCAATGTTAACCCAGAAACACTTCTCAGGACTCAGATTGTGATATCGTTTAGAGTTCACTAGTCAAAATTACTACTAGTCGTTTTTCCGTTTTGCGTGCCTAGCATGGTTATCCGTTTTTACGTTTCAAAAATGAGTTTGGTCACACACGACCCGAAAATAGTTGTTGATTGATAATTTAAGTAAAGTTGTGAATTTAGAGCTCGGTTTAGACGCCCCGATTGGCCGCGGGGCCCGTTTCCGTCTTTGGCGTACCGGAAACTGTTAAATCGTTTAAGATTACCCAAATCATCCGAATTATTTTCGGATGATTCATTTTTACTTGTTTAACTCAATTATATGAAAATGGTTCATTTTTAGGGTTTTTATACACCAGTCAGCTCGCTTAGGCGAACTTTACCGGTTTACGCGTTTTAAGCTTTAAAAGTTTGTTTTTATCTTCTTTTTAGCACAAATAAATATCCGTTTAAACTCGGATCTTGAAATTTCGTACAAATCACTTTTTGATAGTGGATATTTTTATAAAAATATTTCCAGAATTAATTTTTATATTTAAAGTTTATTTATCTATTTTTAAACACCATTTAAACACTAAATATGTCGTAAATACCAAACGATCTTAGAAAAATCCCAAATTTTTCCTGGATGACCCCTGCCATCCACATAATCCCCTGTAATTTTTTCAGAACCAAAATCTCATTTTACATGCCATTTTCACTCAAACCGAGCTAGAAAACCCTAGAACTCGTTTAACCGAAAAGCCTACTTAGACTTCTCAAACTGATCTAAAATTTTGTTTGTGACTTATACATGTTATAAAAAGCTTATCTGAAATTTTCCAGAATTTTTAATGATATTTAACTATTTTTCACCATTTTTGGCCAAAACCGAGCATTAAATTCACCAAATATTCATCCTTTGTCCAAAAATTACCAAAAATTCACAGAACTCATATTTTCATATATCTAACTCCTCTGTAAAATTTCATGACCTAACTCTACACGTATCATAATCTGTCCAAATTACAAACATCGTACAAAAACCGAACTACCTTGTGTTTCTAGCTCCAAATCACAAAGATCTCGCTTTCTAGCATTTGCTAACAACTAGATACAACACCTAAAAGCACAATAACACCACACCAAGCAAGTTACACCCACAATCAAGCCATTTCTTTCATGGTTTCGGTTATGCCTTAAAAACAAAGATTTAACCGTAAAAATTCGTTTTTGGTTCGTTTAACTCCTTTCTTGGACCAAGATCCCTTGTATAACCCGTATACATCACTTGATCATGCAAGAATCGGTTTTCATCTTTGAAACCTCATTTTCTTGCAAACAAACTCAAGAAACGAATATGAACACGTAAATAACACGATTTTACCTCGGTTTTTCTTGTTCAAATTTCTGGATTTTAGGGTCTTAAGGTGGATAGGAAATGAAGAACTTGGAGTGTTTGTGAAAAAAAAAATAAAAAGGATAAAGGGTTATCCCCTTTTAATCCGATCGGAAGTCAAGGAGGGTGGGGTGGGACCCACCTCTCCATTTTCAACCACATATTTGGATTTCCGAGATCCGGATAATGTTTTGGATAATCTGGTTCAGTTCGGTTTTCAGTTAAATGTTTAATTTGGCTTAAAACGAGGCTAAAACGGTCGTTTTTCGGCTTAAAAATGAAATTTATATAAAACCGATTTAAAGACTTCAAAAACTTAAACCATGACATTTATTAACTTGAAACATCATATTATTAATAATTGCGCATCTTTTTCGGCTTGATCGATCGCCTCTTGCTCGGTTTGGTATTAAAGGTTTCGTTTAACGTACCGACGTACCGTTAATCGAAATTTCTTTTTCTGTGCTTTAATTCACTTATCCCGAAGCTTTAACACTTCGTAAACATCACTAAATATTATGTATCTCGTCTATAATGTATTCTCGATTCTTTCGGGTTTCAATAATCGTTCATCGGTTAATCGTATTTCCAATACGATTAACTGTATAATCGAGTATAATCCGTAATGTGAATCATACATACTCGTATAAACGCATTATAATTCACATATTCATTATTAAATGTCACATAAATAGTATATACCGGTTAGGGTATACCTGATTCTGCCGGAATCGTTACACCTATGAACCTGTTACAACAGAGAGAGTAGTAACCGCAACAGATAAGGATGTAGACGACATGGTTGTTAGCTTGGTCGAGTTCCCCTTTAGGATGTATAGTTAAGGATGGTGTTAGAGTTCTTGAGTGGAACCCGGTTTAAGAGAGAGGAGGCATACAATATTGTTATGTGTGTGTGATTAGGTTATGATGTTAATATTTATCTCTCTTTATATGCACCCAAGGGAAAACCCTTTATTAGTTAGTTACAGGTAATATGGCCCATCAACAATTACCAAACTAATGTATAATAAGGTATAGTTAATATTTTGATATATTATAATATAAATGATTATAATAGCCATATATAATTATATATTTAATCTTACAGATTAAATTTCAATCACAGGTTATTCACAACCCAAAATTAGATAAAATAACAAAGACGTCGCAAATTTTTATAAAAAGTTAAAAGAAAAGCCGGTCCAATATACACTTATAATAAATGTTAAGTATAGATCAATATACAATCGAAACACGAAGAGAAATTCAAACAAAGATGCATACTCAAGATTTACATGGTTTAGTCAAGATTACCCACATCCACGGTAAATATAGAAATACATTAAGGTTGAAATAAAAACCACACCCGGAAAGAAAAACCTAACCGCGCAGAAGACAAAAATTACATACTATGTAACGAGTTTTTGAGCCATGAGACCCAGTTCAAATTAAACTTACAATTACGAGATGATAACCACAAATACGAAACTGAAACAATAGATCAAATAGAGTGTCTTTGTTGTCATTGGGTTGACAAAAAATAACCTCATTCTGAGCTCTCCAAATAGTATGCCATGTCGTATAGATAATCACCTCAATAACATGTTTTTTTCTTTTTCACCCATCCTGACAAATCCAACCATTCTAAAATACTCTTAGGCCCTTTGTCACCCGGAAGAGCCACCTCCAACAAACGATCGAAAATGCGATCCAAAATTTCCACCGAATTCAAACAAATTGGGCATAATATAGAAGGAAATAGGAATATCAAAACCTTGGCGACTTAACTTAAATCTAGTCGAGAGACGATCTAGAAGCAGGCGCCATATCATGATGTTAACCTTCCTTGGCACGAATTTATTCCATCTCGTAGGGATGGTACCCTTCGGCAGCTCCAGACGATCCAAGTAGGATCTGACTCCTTTAACCGAGAACGTGTTATCAGAATCCATGTCCCAAATCCACTTATCATCCGAATCACTCAAAGAAACTGAATCGAGAAGAGATAACAACTCCCAAGGACACCTTCTCCAGTTCCACACCCAAACTAAATTAACCAATTTTTCTTTTACTAAACCGTTTTTGTTCACCTCCAAATTAAATAGTCTAGGAAATCGTGACCATAAACTTGAATATTTCATTCCAGACATCTTTCCAAAACAAAGTCTCACTTTCGTTTCTTACTTTTTTTCTTATAACCAAAGTAGGAATCAAGTCTTCATCATTAAATTTATTAATCGAATCCACTATACGAGACCAAATTTCGGTTCCTTTGATTGTCCGTGACATGCCATCTTGATTTAGTTATGACCCATAAATAGCCTTAAGGGCATTCACCCACATAGTCACATAGAATTAGAATTGTTAACAAATCTCCACTTCCATTTATATAATAAAGTCAAGTTAAAATTCTTCAAACTGCTTATACCTAATCCACCTTTAGCTTTGTCAGCCAAAACCAACTCCTATCTAACACAAGGAAATTTCCAACTCTCATTGTCTACGGCCCACCCCACCCAAAAAATAAAAAAGAATCTAGCACCTAAAATTCAAGTTTCATCCTCACTCCAGTGGACATTAAAAACATCGACAAGTAATATATACCCAACGAACCAAGAACAAAAGAGAGAAGATAAATCGTAATTATTGTTGATATCGACGAATTACATGGTACAAGATTAGTAAATGCATGACTACGTTAAGGTTAATAACTTAATACACAAGAGAAGATAAATAACCCTAGTTAAAAGAATATGGACCTGGCCAAAACCTTCATATCGATCTCCATTACGTGTGTGGCCTTGTCATTATTAACCAGAGCTCTATCAACACTTCACTCATATTCTGCCAACAATAATATAACAAATCTACTTGTTTTTTTGCTCACAACGTTTATTTAGACAAAATTAATTTAGGTCAGATTCCTCGTATATATTCATAACAATTACTAATACATATTTACACTCACAACTACATTAAATATAGGATATGATGTCAATAATGAACCCCAAAATATGAAGGTTACTTTAGTTTCCCATGTAATTTAGGATACGAGATATCAAGATTGTGACTCCAGTATATAAGTGAAAATGAATAAAATTCTCTTTCTTTTCCCCTTAATATTTAGATATGGTACCATTATGAGTGCTCTTTAGTAAGTTAAAGAAACAGTTACTTGGATGTAAAATGACAAAATATTCTCACTTAGTAGTAAAACTTAACAAACCTAGTCTTAGAGAATTATGTGATAAAAATAAAAACCAGATGCCCTCGTGGAAAAGAAAAACAAAGACAAAAGTTGAAACCATATAAAGAGACCATAACTAACTCATATTTCATGTAGAAGAAGCTTTACAGATATTGTGTTTCACACCCATACATAAGTATCAAAGAGTGTATGTGTGTTCAAGTCTTGTAGTTGATAAAAAATATCTTAAGTACAGTTTGGGAATTTTTGTAATTATTGTTCTAAAAAAAATTATCTAGTAAGTTACTTGTACGAATTCCATAAAAAAAATAATGTTGTACCTTTATTTGTGTTTATCATCAATCTATATTTAATACATCACAACCTATATATTAAATGCATTTTCATTGTAATTTTTTTTGAACGACTAACTAAGTAACGTCGTGTACTTCGTACACGGCCCCCATTGGCTAAAGGTAGCCCGAGCCGGCCACTAGTCTGGACGCACTGAGCCCCTAGCGGTCCACCTATTGAGGGATTCACCGGATAAAACCCGACCCCCACGCCCGTCAAATGGCACGACAACGAGGAGCCGGTAAAACCGGGTGAGATCAGGACTCGAACCCTGGCAAGCCAGGGTCATCCCTCATATCTCCCATATAAATTGGCGATAGTGAGGTTTGAACCCCCTACCTCTCACTAGTAAAGTGAGTGCTCTACCATTGTAATGTTTTCCTATAATTTAAAGGAAAAATATATATATATATATATATATATATATATAGGGTTGGTATCATTTAAGAACTCCAAAAAAGTTAAGAACTGTTAGGAACTCTAAACAATCAAACATTTTTTTAATTTTTTTTATATACTAACATTATTTAAGAGTAGTTTATCATATTTTATATAAAAAATTTTGATTACATATATAAATCACAAGTTTACATATGTGTAAAATTTATGTATTAACAAATTTACATAGGTGTAAAATAAAACATAGATATGTATAAAAACTAATTTTCAAAATTGTAATTATAAATATAGATGTACAAAATGATGAGACTACATTCAAATAACATTAACATATAAATTTTTTTTTATAAAAAATGTTAGTTTTCAATGGTTCCTTCAAGTTCTTAAATAATTTAAGGGTTCTGTAATAATACTCATCTTATATATATATATATATATATATACACTAGTTTAAGACCCGTGTATTACACGAGTAATTTTTGAAAATACAATATTTAATAAATAATCAGTATACAAGAAACAATAAATGTAACATTACGAAAATTTCGAGTTAAAAATGTCAAGTTTTTCAAAGACAAGGGACCAATTCTGCCAGTTTCCAAACCTTGGGGTTTAAAAATGAAAATTCTGATTTTCTGTCCCATAGCGATACGTGACGGGACAAAGGACAAGCCCATCGCGAAGGGCTTAGTCAAAACTTCTAGAAGAGAGTCAACGGGGATACGCGATCGTCGTGGAAGCTACGTCACCGCGTATCGCGATGATGTGGCCTGACACCTCTGGCACCAGATCTGCCACGTGTCCACACGTGGCACACCGTCAGCCACGTGTCCCGACACGTGGCACGTCGCCCGCCACGTGGCGACACGTGGCAGAACTACGTGATGACTGGCCAGGGCTACATCACGATACGCGATGAGTGACCAGGAGGCCATCGCGTATCGCGAAGGGCTTCCAAGTTTCGCCTATAAATAGCAAGTCCGGGATCTCACAAATCACATCCCAAATTCAGCTTTCAACTCTCTCTCTAACATCCAACAATCATATACTTGATCCACCTCGTAAAACGTGCCCCGATTCCTCAATTTTCGTGTTCGTTTCCTCAAAGTTTGTGCCACATTCCACCGATGTATCGACCAAGAAGGTGTTTGTATATCTCGACATCAAGATGGTGATTAGTCTCGAAAGGCGTACCTACAAGTGGTGAATGATTGGTGTTTGTTGATTAGTGTGCCAAGGAAGGAATAACGAAAGAAAGGGTTGATCGAGAAGAAAAGAAGGTGAAGCGGCGTTGTGGTGCTACTCGAATAGTTAGGGTTTCCATAAGCCAACAAAGGTAGGCGTAACGCCGATGAAAATAATAATAAAATATTATAAAAGGCTTAAACCTTAAGTCGAGATAATACTCGATACCTCGATAAAGAAAAGAAAAGAAAATATAACAAAGAAAGAATAGAAGAAGAATTATGAATAACTATAAACGTGTATATATGTGTGTAAGTATATATGTATATTCTTTGTTATAAATATTATTTAAGGAATAAATAACTATTCTTAAATAATAAAAAGAAAAGAGTACGTTTTTTAGAGAAGAAGAAACGTAGGGTTTTATAAATAAACTAAAGGTTTATAAATCACTTTTAAACTAAAGGTTTTAAAGTAAAAAGAGATTTTGAACTAAAGGTTCATCGAGGTAAATATTATAAAATAAGATTAAAGGTCTTAAACCGGATTGTATCTCCGACTAACAAATGGTTATAGTCGTACTATAGGTGCGAGATAGCAAGGGAAAGACCCTCGGATGATGTTTGAAGCCGATCCCAAATTGAAAAGGTGAATACGTCCCCAAACTTTACAAACATGTTTTCAAACGAGTCAAATGTGTTATATGAAAATGATTTAAAAGGGACTATGTGTTCATAAAACTGTTATAAATAAGAGTATAAGCCTAGCCCTCAGGCTGTAGTATATGTTTTTCTGGATCCTTACATATGTGGAATTACGCGGTTGGCACATCGCACCACACCTGGTCGTAGGACGCTTTCCGGCGGGGAGCACGACCATGTGTATACATACAGGTACTTAACTAAGTCGAACGCTGTGGTGTTTGCTGAGGTATTTAATGTAGAAACTCGAGTTTATAAACGTGTTGTTTTAACTTTGTTATTCCTAAGCCACGATGGGCCGAGGCAGGCGTAGTCTCGAGGGGTAATAAAGTAAAAGAAAATATTTTTAGCGTCAGCGTGTTCACCAGCATTCGTTGCTGACGTATTTTATTTACATTTTGCAGGTGATCGAATTTAGTGCTTTATGAACGAAGAAGCTCAAGATATCCTATGGCTCGGATATATTTGTATAAATTTATAAACATTAAAATGGTGGTTTGTAAATAATAAATAATGCTTTTGATATAACTTAAACGGGTATTTTATAATCCCGTATTTTGTTAAGTAAATACTCTATATTAAATTCACAAGTTTTATAAGACTTCCGCTTAAACCCGTAACTCTGATTTATTTACAATTGTGGTATCAACTATTGATCATACTCCTAGGCGTTAAATGGGGGTGTGACAATAAATCCGTTAAATACTATTTACAGTTATTGCACAATAGTGTTTAAAACAATTTTAAAGTAAGAGATATTTATAAATATCAAATATTTTTTAAAAAATAGGAAATAAATATTAAATTAACAAATTTTGAAGCATAAATTTTAAAAATGGTAAGTACTATTTTACTATTATAAATTTATTAAAAAGGGTAAAGTTTAATGTGGGAATGACAAGTGGCAAAACTTATATCCTTTTATTAGAGAGTATATATATATATATATATATAGGGTTGGGATCTAGAGAGAACTCCTTTTAAAGAGAGAACTAGTAAAAAATTATTTTTTAAAAAATATTTTGTGATTTTTTTTTTCTTCCTTCTAATAAGATGATATTGTTCCTAAAAAAACCCTCGATGTAATGCGTATGTGCATTAATGTGTATTGTATATATAAAATCGTATGTTATTGCATATAATACAACACAAATACATTATCTAATACAAACTATTGAATATATGCAAATACGACACTAATAGTTGTATGCAAAACAGATTATTGCATATATGTAATACAACATTAATGCACTATATAGATTTTTTTAATTTTTGTATAAAATATAACATTATTGCAAATATACAATACAAACAACTATATATATGATATTCAACACTATTTCAAATATCAAAATGCACACTATTGCATATATGCATTATAAAAAAAGTCGATGTATTGCATATATGCATTACAACGGTTTTTTAAAATTAATTTTTATATTTTTTGAGGTAAAGAATAACAAAATATAAGGATGAAAAAAAACTTTATATATTTTTTTTAATTAAATCAAAAATACTTCATTATTAGTTCTCTAGTTCTTTCCATAAAATGGAGTTCTCTCATGATCCTCTCCCTGTGTGTATATATATATGTATATATATATGGAGATGATCATGAGAGAACTCCATTTTAAAGAGAGAACTACTAAAGAATTATTTTTAACTATTTTTAAAAAAATATTTTGTGATTTTTTTTTCTTTCCTCCTTCTAATAAGATGATATTAATACTAAAAAAAAACCTTGTCGGTGTAGTACTGTAGTGCATATGTGCACTAATGCCTATTTCATTTATACAATAGTGTTTTATTGCATATAATACAACACAATTGCATTATCCAATACACACTATTGAATATATGCAAATACGACACTAATAATTGTATGCAAAACACATTATCGCATATATGTAATACAACACTAATGCACATATGCACTATATCGATTTTTTTAATTTTTGTATATAATATAACACTATTGCAAATAAACAATACAAACAACTATATATATGCTATTCAACACTATTTTAAATATCAAAATACACACTATTGCACATATGCATTATAAAAAAAGTCGGTGTATTGCATATATGCATTACTCGTTAATTTTTTATTTTTATATTTTTTATGGTGAAGAATAACAATATATAAGAAGAATGAAAGGAAAAAAAATTAAAAATATTTTTTTAATTAAATTAAAAATACTTCATTATTAGTTCTCTAGTTCTCTCTATAAAATTGAGTTCTCTCATGATCCTCTCCCTATATATATATATATATATATATATATATATATATATATGGGAGGGTTATCCAAAAAAGAAGTACTTTTCTAGGAAAACTAGGAATAAATCATAGCCATTAGATCATATCAATCAATGGTTGAGATTTAAAATTACCAAAAACCGTCATAGTTTCCTAGAAATACTATTTCAGCATTATAACCAATATAGTTTACTAGTTATTCTTTCACCATAGGTTTTAATGCCAATGATGTGCTAGAAAACAGTCAATTAAATATTAACTGAACTAAACAAGTAATAAAAACTAGACTTATGACTCAACTACACAAAACACCGGCAAGTGAACCGGTCAATTGTACTAAAGCTAAGTAAGTCCGGAATATCGAACCCACAGGACTCTATAAATTACGTTAATTAGCTAATTAGACTCGACTTACGACACGACTATTTATTATTAATGTTTAAAGGGGGGTTTTAAACTAAGATTTAACTAAGAAATTAAATAAACAACTAAACGAGAAATAAGCAATTAAACAGAAGTTCGAAACCAATCAGAGAATGAATCTACCTAGGTAAGAATCCCATGCATCAACAATCATCAAACAATGGACAAATAACATGATTATGGAAACTGATTTCTAAACGTATTCATCTAATAAACCCTAAAGAACCCTTGACCGAATCAAATGAAATTCCAAAGAACAATTATTAGATTATTAAGCAATCAGTATTATTGATTTCCGCAATGTCATCAACTAGTGTTAATTAATAGTATCTAAAGCAAGCAATCTTACGAAACACTAAACCCTAGATAACTTGATAATCTAAACACGACATAATGAACAAGGATCAACACACTAAGCAAGAATATTGTCACTATCTATCCTGGCATGCAATTGACCAACACACATGAACAACTCCTCACCTCACAGCTATTGGAATTTAGCAAAACATTCAAAATCCTAACCAACTATAAATTAGCTTCTATGATCTAATGGGCCCATTCAATCACAATAATCAAAACACAAGTAATGATTAAACATAAACCCTAAATCTAAAGAACACAATCAAGAGATGTAAGATCTATGTGAAGCTATACTTAACAATCAATCAAGATAATAAACATTCATATGCATCATGAAAGCAAAATCAAGTCTTTTACTATTAATATAACGAAACCATAATCAAATCATTAGTCCAAAGCAAGAATCAAGTCTCAAACATGTTCATCAAACCTAGGTAGACATGAAGTCTAGCCTAGCATCATTATTAAAAACAATACTAAACAAGTATTAAAAACAAAGAGGAAAGACATGATAAATAATGAACAAGGAACAAAAATTAGAGCGATAAAACCCTTTGCGATTGATCCTTGAACACCCGGATGAAAGCTTGATGATCCTCCTTGATTCCTAGCCTCAAAACCTTCACAAACCTTTGGAAAATCGGCTCCAAGAATGCTTAACTCGGCCAGGTTTGCAAGAGATGTTTATATAAGCGAGTAACGGGCTTGGACTTGCAAAGATGGCTGACCAGAAGGCCTAGGCGCCCCGCGAAGGCATATTGCCTTCTGCCTTAGCGCGGCGCGGCGCCCTTCTGGGGTGGGATTTCGGATTTTTCTTTTTTTTTTCTTGTTTAATCTTGTTAAATCTTGATAATTATCTTCCTTAAACTTCAAGTAACGCTTAGAACCTTCTAGAACTTGATTCCCTTGTTTCTCCAAGCCACCACATATATGAAAACATAACAAAACATTAGTGAAGTAATCATATAATCATTAACGAGCAAAACGAACTCAAACAAATTATGAAATGATAGAAAGAATTGGATTAAACATGCAAGACACCAAAAGATTAAAAACACGATAAATATCAAATAAACTTGACTCAAGACCTTAAATAATAAAAGATTAACGAAACATTGTCACACCCTCATAATCCACTAACGGAGTTTTACCGTCAGAGGGTGTGAACTAACAGGATCGGAATCATTAGTTATAATCAAACCATAAAAACGTTTAAATGAAAATAAGTGCGGAAACGTAAAAACCAAAAGATAAACGTTGCGTCACGCAGGACGACTTAAAAACCCAAGTAATAATAGTTAAAAACATGTTTGCATATCAGAATATTCAAAAACCATGCATGATCCTATACCGCGCGCCCGCCACGGCTACCTGAGAATAACATACTAAAAGTGTCAACACGGGGTTGGTGAGTTCACAAGTTTATATAAAATAAAGCGTTTAGCGTTTGCGTTCAGCGTTTTGCGTTCAGCGTTTTGCGTTACCAGATAGTGTTATGTCAATTATATATCTATAGGTAGCTATCCTATAAAACAAGTATTACTAAGTGTTCGACACCGAAGCTGACTGTTTATCATTTGCCTTGCCACCAGGTCTATCCCGACCATGGTATGTGTTTAGCCAAGATTACACCCGCTCGACCTCCAGTCGAGTTTAGCGTTGGGTGGGGTTTGTCAAACCCAGTAGTACTACTCAACAATGACTCGCTATTATCCAATATTAAACGGTTCGATGTGAATGAAGGACTTTAGTTATTGCGTTTGCCACTTAGTCTTTACAAGTGATATATAATCTATATTAACAAAATCTTAAATGCGTTTTCGGAGTATGTTATGTCCCCCAAGTGAAAAGCGTTTGAAAACAGTTTAAAAGGGGTAAGTGAACTCACTGTTTGCGAAGTATTCCCAAAATAATTCACCAAGATGCGCGTCACAGAAAAACTCTCTCTAGCGTTCTAAAACAACAAAGAGATTTTTCTAAGTGTCGGAATATTATCGAGTCTCTAGACCCGGCACATAATACCTATGCACACAACATGTTTCGTGTTTCGTTTGTGAATCGTGTGTGACTTTAACAAGTGTATTTGTGATACGTTACATGTGTGAGCAATTATTTACGTGTCATGTATTCATAATGTACATCACTAGCAATTACTTCCCGTAAGGGCAATTTGGTCATCACATAACAATTAACTAGCAATTATTCCCCGCAGGGGCAATTTGGTCAAATCATGACAATCAATTAGCAATTATTCCCCGCAAGGGCAATTTGGTCAAAACACGATAATAAATTAGCAATCACGTTGTTTCATGCATCTTTCACAAAATTCAGCAACTAGTTTCTTAACGACAGAATTCTACTTGAAAAACTAGTCTATCCCACCGATCATAGCATCACAATTAATTTACCAAAAATCATCACAAAAGCATATATGTCTTAGGTTTCCAGAATATATTTTATTATATTTTTATTCCACATAGGTTTCTCACAATAATCAAATCATTACAGCAAACTCATAACAGTCAAATTCATGCGCAACAGAATGTTATTTGAAATTCCCGTTAAACGAAAAATCCAATAATTGCAAGACCACTTGGGTTAGGTTCCTAACTCAACAGGTCAACTTTCAGAAGTGGAACCAACCCAATTGGTCTCGTAGTTCATGAGATATAATATTTTACAAAACAACCTAACAGCAGGTCTAACAACTCAGTTTTGCACAACATTTTTGTAAAATCATAAAGGTTAACTTTTACACGTCCAAAAATTGCAAATTTACATTCTTTAGAAACTAGACTCAACCTAGTTTACTGTAGTATCAATTATCTCAACCAATTTTCACATTTACACCCCCTTACAGTCAATTGAACATCAGCAACCCAATCTGTCCAGAAACTGTTTGCATCCAAACTCAACATATTAACTATCTATGGACCACAAATCATTCATATAACATTCTAGACACTATAACCACTATCCATGCATATCAATTACACCATACACACATGGTTAGGGTTTTATTTGATCTCAAACTCAAAGACACAACAATTAACATGCAATAGCACCAATACTAGCTATCAATTCAACAATCAATACATCTTTCAATCAAAACAAGACACATGAACACCATCACATATAAAAATCAGACCTAGGGTTTATAATTAACCCATTAAAATCGAAATTAAGCATAGAGGATGCATAGGATAGTTGTTTATACCTTCCTAACACCTTAATCTTCAATCAAACTTGAACAATCTTGATTGTATGTGTGTATATGAGGCCGATCGCAAGGGGGGGGGGGCTTAGAGCTGCCGTCGGTTTTGGGAGGGAGAGAAAGAGTGTTAGGGTTTTAGTTTATGTTATTATTTATAATAACATGTTACACTTTAGTCCCTCAACTTCTAGTTTGTACTTTTCTAGCTTAATTAACTAGTTCTAGCACATTGAGTTAACGTTTATAATAATGTTATCACATAACACATAAGTCTAACACATAATTATCACATAATTATTGTTTTGACGTTTTTCGTTTATTCCCCAATCGTTTGCGTCAACTCGTTTGCGTTTCGGTGCAATTCCCGAAAGACTACACATGTAGTAAGTGTTAAGCGTCTTTTAAACCCTAGTTTAAATGTAATGAGGTGTGCGTTATAGATTCAGTGATCTTTAAGTTTGAATTGACGGAGTTGAGTTAACGGAGTTAACGGAGTTAACCTGAAATTGACGATTGTCACATCATTCCCATGATAAAGAATTTTCGTCCCGAAAATTTGAGTTAAGTCGTGATGAGTGTCTGAAAAAGTAAGAAAAATTTTCAGTTTGTCATATCATCCCCTAGTAGAAAGAAATTTCGTCCCGAAATTTAATTCATACCTCCGGTGATTTCTGACGGTTTGTCGGGTTTCGCGGTTTTCTGTGTTTGGTCAGCCCTTCAAAAAGGTGAGGATACTTTTTCATCATTTGATCCTCGCGTTCCCACGTGAACTCCGGTCCACGTCTTGAGTTCCAACGAACCTTAATGATTGGAATTTTGCTGTGCTTGAGTGTTTTGGTTTCCCACTCCAAAACTTCGACTGGTTCTTCAATGAAGCGTAGCTGTTCATCAACATGCAGTTCATCCAAAGCGACTACTTGGGTTTCATCAGATAGGCATTTCTTCAAATTGGATACGTGGAAAACATTGTGTACACTGCTGAGTTCCGCTGGTAAGTCCAGTCGGTACGCCACCGGACCAACGCGTTCCGTTATCCGGTAAGGACCAACGTATCGTGGGTTGAGTTTGTTTCGCTTCCCAAAGCGAACCACACCTTTCCAAGGTGAGACTTTGAGTAACACTTGGTCATTCACTTGAAATTCGAGAGGTTTTCGGCGCTTGTCGGCGTAACTCTTTTGGCGATCTCGTGCTGCTGCCATGCGATTTCGGATTTGAACAATCTTTTCTGAAGTTTCGAGTACCAGTTCTGGACCAGTGATTTGGCTGTCACCCACCTCTGCCCAGCAGAGTGGTGATCGACACTTCCGTCCGTACAGTGCTTCAAACGGCGCTGCTTTAATACTTGCATGGTAGCTGTTATTATACGAAAACTCTACCAAAGGTAGGTGAGGTTCCCAACTTTTTTCGAAATCCAATACACATGCACGCAACATGTCCTCTAAGGTCTGAATAGTTCGTTCACTTTGCCCATCCGCCTGAGGATGGTATGCTGTGCTCATATCAAGACGGGTGCCTAGCGCGTTTTGCAGTGACTTCCAAAAGTGTGAAGTGAAACGGGAATCTCGATCAGAAATGATTGAGACAGGCACTCCGTGTCTAGACACTACTTCCTTCATGTAGACGCGAGTCAGTCTTTCCATTTTATCCGATTCCTTAATCGCTAAGAAGTGTGCGGACTTAGTCAACCGGTCAACGATCACCCAGATGGTATCGCCCCCCGTCGGTGTTTTAGGTAAACCCGTGATAAAATCCATTGAAATGTGTTCCCATTTCCACATTGGAAGTTCCGGTTGTTGTAGTAGGCCAGATGGTTTCTGATATTCTATCTTGACTCTGGCACAAGTCAAGCATTTGCTCACGTAGGTGGCAATGTCGGCTTTCATATTCGGCCACCAGTAAAGTGCCTTTAAGTCATGATACATTTTATCTGAGCCAGGGTGGATAGAATATCTGGACTTGTGTGCTTCGTCCATCACCAGAGTTCTCAACTCTCCGTATCGTGGAACCCAAATCCGGTTCTCAAAATATCGGACCCCGTCCGATTTGGTTTCAAGTTGCTTGTTCATGCCCCGCATGAGTTCTGATGGAAGATTATCATCTTTCAAAGCTTCGAGTTGCGCCTCGCGAATCTGGTCGGGTAAGTTTGCATGAATCGTGAGTTGCAATGCTCGCACTCGTCTGGGTTTATCTGTTTCTTTTCTACTGAGGGCGTCGGCCACTACATTGGCCTTGCCAGGGTGGTACTTGATGGCACAATCATAATCTTTAAGCAGCTCGACCCAACGACGCTGTCGCATGTTCAGCTCCTTCTGATCGTAGATATGCTGGAGACTCTTGTGGTCGGTGTAAATGGTAAACTTGGTACTGTACAAGTAATGCCTCCATATCTTAAGGGCAAACACCACAGCTCCGAGTTCCAAATCATGGGTCGTGTAGTTCTTCTCGTGAACTCGTAGTTGTCGAGAGGCATAAGCTATAACCTTTTCGAGTTGCATCAGCACACAACCGAGACCTTGTATCGATGCGTCACAGTGTACCTCAAAATTCTCCGTTCCCTCGGGTAGGGCTAGAATAGGGGCGCTACAGAGTTTGGTTTTCAACAGTTGAAAAGCGGATTCTTGCGCGTCACCCCAATTGTACTTAGTACCCTTGTGAGTCAAAGTGGTGAGGGGTTGGGCAATCTTTGAAAATCCTTCAATGAAACGCCGGTAGTAGCCGGCCAGTCCTAGGAATTGCCGCACCTCAGTCGGAGTCTTAGGTGCTTCCCAGTTTTTGATGGCCTCTACCTTACCGGGATCGACATGGATACCATTCTCGTTGATCACATGTCCTAAAAAGTGAACCTCGCGAAGCCAAAACTCACATTTCGAGAGTTTAGCATACAGTTGTTCCTTCTTCAATAATTCCAGAATTACCCTTAAGTGTTCCTCGTTGTCAGCCTTGTCCTTGGAGTAGACGAGAATATCATCAATAACCACAATTACAAACTTGTCGAGGTACGCCTTGCATACTCGATTCATAAGATCCATAAATACGGCTGGTGCGTTAGTTAAGCCAAAAGGCATAACCGAAAACTCGTAGTGACCATACCGTGTTCTGAAAGCCGTCTTTGAAATATCTTCCTCGCGCACTCTTAGTTGATGGTAACCAGATCGCAGATCGATCTTCGAGTAATAACTCGATCCTTGGAGCTGGTCAAACAGATCATCAATTCGGGGTAAAGGATAACGGTTCTTGACCGTCACCTTGTTCAACTCCCGGTAGTCGATGCACATGCGGAAAGTCCCGTCCTTCTTTCGGACAAACAAGACAGGGGCTCCCCATGGCGATGAGCTAGGTCGGATAAAACCCTTATCCAACAAATCTTGCAACTGGGTGGACAACTCCTGAAGCTCCGCCGGTGCGAGCCGATACGGGGCTCGTGCTATGGGTGCTGCACCGGGTGTCAACTCGATTTGAAATTAGACTTGACGATTAGGAGGGAGTCCAGGCAAATCCTCCGGGAAAACTTCCGGAAAATCTCGCACAATCGGTATCTCTTCAATTCGCTTCTCCTCCGCGGGTTTCTCAACAATATGCGCCAAAATTGCCGGGTGACCCTTTCGTAGATACTTCTACGCCTTCATGAGGGTGATAACGCTGGTGGTCATGCCGCTTCTCTCGCCCCGGATCGAAATGATCTCGCCGGAAGGGGTAGTAATGTGGACTATCTTGTCGTGACATATAATCTCCGCTCGGTTCTCGGATAACCAGTCCATGCTGACCACGACATCGAAACTACTAAGCGTAAAAGGAATAAGGTCGATATCAAAAACATGACCTGACAGTTTTAACTTACATCCCGCAAGTACATGAGTCGTTATTATAGTTTTACCGTCAGCTAATTCAACATGAAACTTAGCATCTAACGGGGTTGGAGTTAAGTCTAAGAGTTGACTAAAGGCTTTCGACACAAAACTCCTATCAGCTCCAGTGTCAAACAATACAGAAGCAAAACAATCGTTCACAGGGAACTTACCAGTCACCACGTACGGATCATTGCGGGCTTGACCCGACCCAATAACAAAAGCTCTTCATTTACCATTGTTTCCACCACCACTTCCATTACCTCCATTGTTGTCGTTCTGTTTCAGCTTGGGGCAGTCTTTCTTAAAATGTCCCTCTTGTCCACACTCAAAACATCCCTTGGTTGTCATGGGTGGTTTAGGAGCACCCTTTGCCGCAAGGTCTCCTCTACATTCCTTTGCCTGGTGACCCATCTTTCCGCATCTCTGACACTTGACACGGTCACACGGGCCAGCATGATGATAGTTGCACCTGTTGCACTTCGGATATTTCCCAGCATATCCGCTCGAACCCTGCCCGCCACCGTTGTTATTGTTGTTGTGACCCTGATTGTTGAAGCTCCGAATGGGTTCGGGCTTACGGTAGTGGTGTTGCTGTGGGGGGTTCGAGGATGAGGATCTGGTGTTGTCAAACTTTCTCTTTCCGCTGCTCGGGTTGCTGTTGCTGTTGTTGTTGTCAGTGCGTTGTCACGGGCTTTAGTGGTTGAACCCCTAGGTGGTAGCGCACCTTGGGTCACTGCTTGATCCGTTAGTTTGTGAGCTAACCGAATCGCTTGTTGAATCTTGGCTGGTCTGGAAGAGGTCACCATGCCCTGAATCTGCGGTGCTAACCCATCAATATACATTTCAATCCTCTTACTCGGCGGATCCACCATCCGTGGACACATCATAGCTAACTCGTGAGAACGGGTAGTGTAGACTTCGATTTCTGAACCCACCATCTTCAATGACCAAAACTCAGATTCCAACTTTGCAATCTCCTCTCTCGGACAGTACTCTTCTCGCATCATGTTCTTGAACTCCTCCCAGTTCATCGCGTTAGCCAGTTCCAATCCAAGAATCTGTACGTTCGAATTCCACCAAGTGAGGGCAGAATCTTCGAGTGTTCCAGCAGCAAATTTGACCCTACTGGCAGGTGGGCAATTACACATCTCAAAAGCTGATTCGGCCTACTCAGCCCAACGCAGGAAACCTATAGCTCCCTCAGTGCCCTTAAACGAACTGGGCTTGCAGTCAAGGTAATTCTTGAAGGTACACGTTCCAATTGGACCTCCAGCTTGGTTCTGTACATGTGCGGCTAGAGCGGCCGCCGTGTGGTCGTTCAGCAGAGTTTGGAGTTCTGCTGCAGTCAGGTTGATGTTACCACGTCCGTGTCCAGCGTTTCTTCCAGCCATTTCCTAGAATCACAGTATAAAATGTTAAACATGAATTTTTCTTTCATATACAACACACCATACATGTAATAAAAAGATAGGTAAGAAAGAAATAAGAAACAAACATCACATCACAACCATATATTAATCCAAATAATAATTCATGATTAAAACCATTGTATTCGCTACAAAGTATTTCCAATCAATCCTTAAAATCATAGAAAATAATAGTTCGGATGGAGACAACCCCTCCATCTAGGTGTCATCATCACTAGATGTCATCATCTGAGGACACCTCTGAGTGTGCCTCCTCCTCAGCCGGTTCTTCCTCCGGTTCTTCTTCAGGTTCCTCCTCGGGATCTTCCTCGGGATCCTCCTCAGGCTCCTCTTCGGGATCCTCTTCAGGTTCTGCCTCAGGCTCTGCCTCAGGCTCGGCCTCAGGCTCTGCCTCAGGTTCGGCTGCGTTCTGAGCAATTTGCACTTGTAAGACATCGCAACGCTCTAGAGCTATCTCGGTTCGGGTCCTTGCTACTTGGAGTTGCTCTTGCAAGTCTATCATCTCGGCTTGCATCTTTCTCATAATCTTCATCTGTTGATCACTAGCCTCTTGCATTTCCTTCATTGCTACTGTCATACGGGAAATTTCCTCTTTAGTCTCGGTTCCATCTTTTAACAGTCCGGAAACGTTAGCTCTCGTATAGCGCATGTAACCCACATCACGCTCCAAACAAGAAACGACAGCTGCGAGAACTCGCTCTACAGGGGTTGGTGAGTTCAGAATATTCAAAAACCATGCATGATCCTATACCGCGCGCCCGCCACGGCTACCTGAGAATAACATACTAAAAGTGTCAACACGGGGTTGGTGAGTTCACAAGTTTATATAAAATAAAGCGTTTAGCGTTTGCGTTCAGCGTTTTGCGTTCAGCGTTTTGCGTTACCAGATAGTGTTATGTCAATTATATATCTATAGGTAGCTATCCTATAAAACAAGTATTACTAAGTGTTCGACACCGAAGCTGACTGTTTATCATTTGCCTTGCCACCAGGTCTATCCCGACCATGGTATGTGTTTAGCCAAGATTACACCCGCTCGACCTCCAGTCGAGTTTAGCGTTGGGTGGGGTTTGTCAAACCCAGTAGTACTACTCAACAATGACTCGCTATTATCCAATATTAAACGGTTCGATGTGAATGAAGGACTTTAGTTATTGCGTTTGCCACTTAGTCTTTACAAGTGATATATAATCTATATTAACAAAATCTTAAATGCGTTTTCGGAGTATGTTATGTCCCCCAAGTGAAAAGCGTTTGAAAACAGTTTAAAAGGGGTAAGTGAACTCACTGTTTGCGAAGTATTCCCAAAATAATTCACCAAGATGCGCGTCACAGAAAAACTCTCTCTAGCGTTCTAAAACAACAAAGAGATTTTTCTAAGTGTCGGAATATTATCGAGTCTCTAGACCCGGCACATAATACCTATGCACACAACATGTTTCGTGTTTCGTTTGTGAATCGTGTGTGACTTTAACAAGTGTATTTGTGATACGTTACATGTGTGAGCAATTATTTACGTGTCATGTATTCATAATGTACATCACTAGCAATTACTTCCCGTAAGGGCAATTTGGTCATCACATAACAATTAACTAGCAATTATTCCCCGCAGGGGCAATTTGGTCAAATCATGACAATCAATTAGCAATTATTCCCCGCAAGGGCAATTTGGTCAAAACACGATAATAAATTAGCAATCACGTTGTTTCATGCATCTTTCACAAAATTCAGCAACTAGTTTCTTAACGACAGAATTCTACTTGAAAAACTAGTCTATCCCACCGATCATAGCATCACAATTAATTTACCAAAAATCATCACAAAAGCATATATGTCTTAGGTTTCCAGAATATATTTTATTATATTTTTATTCCACATAGGTTTCTCACAATAATCAAATCATTACAGCAAACTCATAACAGTCAAATTCATGCGCAACAGAATGTTATTTGAAATTCCCGTTAAACGAAAAATCCAATAATTGCAAGACCACTTGGGTTAGGTTCCTAACTCAACAGGTCAACTTTCAGAAGTGGAACCAACCCAATTGGTCTCGTAGTTCATGAGATATAATATTTTACAAAACAACCTAACAGCAGGTCTAACAACTCAGTTTTGCACAACATTTTTGTAAAATCATAAAGGTTAACTTTTACACGTCCAAAAATTGCAAATTTACATTCTTTAGAAACTAGACTCAACCTAGTTTACTGTAGTATCAATTATCTCAACCAATTTTCACATTTACACCCCCTTACAGTCAATTGAACATCAGCAACCCAATCTGTCCAGAAACTGTTTGCATCCAAACTCAACATATTAACTATCTATGGACCACAAATCATTCATATAACATTCTAGACACTATAACCACTATCCATGCATATCAATTACACCATACACACATGGTTAGGGTTTTATTTGATCTCAAACTCAAAGACACAACAATTAACATGCAATAGCACCAATACTAGCTATCAATTCAACAATCAATACATCTTTCAATCAAAACAAGACACATGAACACCATCACATATAAAAATCAGACCTAGGGTTTATAATTAACCCATTAAAATCGAAATTAAGCATAGAGGATGCATAGGATAGTTGTTTATACCTTCCTAACACCTTAATCTTCAATCAAACTTGAACAATCTTGATTGTATGTGTGTATATGAGGCCGATCGCAAGGGGGGGGGGGGGCTTAGAGCTGCCGTCGGTTTTGGGAGGGAGAGAAAGAGTGTTAGGGTTTTAGTTTATGTTATTATTTATAATAACATGTTACACTTTAGTCCCTCAACTTCTAGTTTGTACTTTTCTAGCTTAATTAACTAGTTCTAGCACATTGAGTTAACGTTTATAATAATGTTATCACATAACACATAAGTCTAACACATAATTATCACATAATTATTGTTTTGACGTTTTTCGTTTATTCCCCAATCGTTTGCGTCAACTCGTTTGCGTTTCGGTGCAATTCCCGAAAGACTACACATGTAGTAAGTGTTAAGCGTCTTTTAAACCCTAGTTTAAATGTAATGAGGTGTGCGTTATAGATTCAGTGATCTTTAAGTTTGAATTGACGGAGTTGAGTTAACGGAGTTAACGGAGTTAACCTGAAATTGACGATTGTCACAAACATGAATCAAACCGAACTCAAAACATTAAGTAAACATAACTTTACAAGGGAATCGAGATGTATAAATAGACGTATATCAGCCAAATATCAAAATTCTATTGGTTCTTACCATTCCTATGAAACTTCTTCTTTTTATTTGAACTATTTTCTCTTTCTCTCTCTCTCTCTCTATATATATATATACATATATATATAGGGGATGGTTCATGCGAGAATTAAAGTTACAGCGAGAAGTGCGAGAAGTTGATCTAAACCATTGATTATGTACATCATTGGTGTTCAATAATAGTGGCAACTTAGTAATTACCAAAACTTTATTATAACACTATTTGAATTAAAAAGGGTAGAGTTGTATTTTGTGCAAACCAAATTAAATGTCTTCATAAGTTAAATTGTTATTAAATAATTATAAAGCATTTATTTTGTGAACCATATAAAAACGTCATCCTACACATTAAGCATATGTGACATACTAGACATTAAACAACGCAGTATACACTTTTAAATTATATATATTTTATATACTAAAATCATAAAAATTTTATTTCCTACATGTAGAATTTTAATATTGTATCCTACACATAAACTAATTTATCCTACACATAATATGTAGAATTTTAATATTGTATCCTACACATGAACTAATTTATCCTACACGAAACGTACATCCAACACTTGAACTAGTACATCCATTACAACAATATGTTACAAACTACACATCAAATCTACATATAGAACACCATAACCTACACATAAATTAACACATCCTACATATCAACTAGACACATAGAAAATAGTAACATACATATAGAACATAGAGAATAATAACCTACAAATAGAACTTAACATCCTACATATGACCTATACTAGATTTTAATAATCTACATGACAAAAATGACATCCTACATTATTATAATATACACTTAACATCCTACATATGACCTACACATAAATCTTATTTTACTGTGTATGTGTTAGTTTTTTTCATATTCATCAACACATAACTAATATTTACCTACACATAACTCATATTTGTCTACACATCTACACGCAAGTAATATTCATCTACACATAACTCGTATTTTTCTACACACCTACACGTAAGTAATATTCATCTACACATAACTCATATATGCCTACACACAAAAAATTGATAAAAGCATATAAACTACACTTAATTTTTGCATTAAAAATTCATATATAACTTGCACAAAAACATATTTTATTGCTTAATAAATTTGTTTGATGTGTAGTATATATTTGTTTGATGTGTAAAATATCTCTATAAGTTTATTATTGTGTATTGTTATGTAGCATATAATGTTGAAATGCAGTATATCCTATTGGTTATTTGGTATCATAATATGTAAAAATATAGGAGCTATGCATTGTTTAAGTTTAAATATGAAAAGGTGTGTAAAAGTCTAAATGGAGTCCATTAAAATACAAGTGTAAAACCGAGAAGAAATGACAGTCCATTTTGGTGGCTTTAAATTTTTTTTTTTTTTGATGAACTCTTGTTTTTTAGTACACAACTGGTAAATTAGCTTTATTTATGGAGATATTAAAAGTTTTAGCTTGTTTAGATCATCGTCGGTTTTATTTATATAGAATATTGAAATTAAAAATAGAATAATATAGTATAGCTTTGTTTGCGGTAGATGTTATGGGATTTTGAATGACGTATAATTTATAATTAAAATATGGGTTAAATTGATAATAAAGAAAAGTATAAGATTGTAAGAAAAAATAATGAAAAATTGTTAGAAATTCAGAATTATAATAAACTAGAACAGGGGTATAAAAAATATAAATTACATTAAAAAAAAATAAAAACAATAAATATGTAACTCTTTTCGAGTAATAATTAGTTACCAAAAATAAGAAAATTCATTTGTACTAAACTAACCTTAGGATTAAAATAAATCATATATAAAAAGAAAATTTATTATTGGTTGGTTTTATTTCTCGTAATAAAAACACTTCTGAAATGAACTTAATCATATATGTATATATATATATATATATATATATAAGGAGATGATCATGAGAGAACTTCATTTTTTGAAGAGAACTAATAATGAAGTATTTTTAATTTAATTAAAAAAATATTTTTAAATTTTTTTTTCTTTCATCATTCTTATATGTTGTTATTCTTCACTATAAAAAAATATAAAAATAAAAAATATAAATTAAAAAAAATTAACGTTGTAATGCATATATGCAATACATCGACTTTTTTTATAATGCATGTGTGCAATAGTATGCATTTTGATATTTGAAATAGTGTTGAATAACATAGATATAGCTGTTTGTATTGTATATTTGCAAGAGTGTTATATTATATACAAAAATAAAAAAAAATCGATATAGTGCATATGTGCATTAGTGTTGTATTACATATATGTAATAATGTGTTTTGCATACAACTATTAGTGTTGTATTTGCATATATTCAATAGTGTGTATTATATAATGTATTTGTGTTGAATTATATGCAATAAAACACTATTTTATATATACAATACACATTAATGCACATACGCATTAATCGACGGGTTTTTTTTTGTTTTTTTAGGAACAATATCATCTTATTAGAAGAAGGAAAGAAAAAAAATCACAAAATAATTTTCTAAAAATAGTTAAAAATAATTATTTACTAGTTCTCTCTTTAAAAGGAGTTCTCTCTAGATCCCACCCCTATATATATATATATATATATAGATAGATAGGAGGGTTATCCTAAAAACAAGTAGTTTCTTAGGAAGACTAAGAATAAATCATAGCCATTGGATCATGTTAATCAATGGTTGAGATTTAAAATTATCAAAAACCGTCATCGTTTCATAGAATTACTCTTTTACTATTATAACCGACATAGTTTATTAGATTTGTTCTTTCACCATATGTTGTAATGCCACATGTCAAAAATCTATTGGTTCTTACCATTCCTAGGAAACTCTTTATTCTTATTTGAACCCTATTATATATATATATACATATATATATATATATATATATATATATATATATATATATATATATAGAAAATGGTTCAAATAAGAATAAAGAGTTTTCTAGGAATGGTAAGAACCAATAAATTTTTGACATTTGGCATTACAAATAATGGTAAAAGAACAATTCTAGGAAACTATGTCGGTTATTGATAATTTTAAATCTCAACCATTGATTAACATGATCCAATGACTATGATTTAATCCTAGTCTTACTAGGAAACTACTTATGTTAAGGATAACCCTTCCCTGTATATATATATATATATATATTATATTACAAAACATACGGGAAGGACGATTTGATAATTTCACTAAAAAGTCTTAATTTTAAGAGGTACAAGTGGCTAATGCAAATATACAATATAATGAAGCGTGCAACTTGACATGACTCGATAACCAGATCCCATTGAAATTTTGAAATCCCGCCCAATCCCATATGTGATTTCCTCCTATTCTCTGTCCTAAGCTTTTACATTTACAGATCCAGATCACAATTTACCCTTTTTCTTTCACTCAAAAAGCACGAAATGCAGACGGTGGTGTTAGTCGCCTTCTCAACAATCAATCGCTTTGCTGCTTCTGGTAAGTAATTACTCCTAATAAATTATGAAACTTGCCATAAAATGTTGTTGATTATGAAACCGTTTCCATCTTTTGTGATTTGTCTAGCCCTGTGGTGGTTTTTAAGAACAAAGGCTCTGGTGGTTGACCTTCTCAACGTGTGTTATCACATAGATACCGGTATCATCATCATCTCTCTCTCTCCCTTTTGACTCCAGATGCTAAATTAATTGCTTTTCTAGGGTTTGTATTCATTCAAATTTTGGATTTGCTATTAAGAGGCAAAATCACAATGTGGTTTCATCATTTAAAAATACTTGGAAAATATTTAATAAAAATAATGATTCATTCATGATTGAAAATTGGACATTTATTTTCATGTGAAACTATGAGCCTCAAAGTAAAATCATAAATGGTTTCCTTTGTTAGAATTTTAGGTAACTAAAGCCTTTTTTATTCATTGCAGGGGCCAGATTTCAATTGATCGCAGTCGGGGTGGTCATATTGTCTATAAAAAACACTTGGAGGTAATATGTAATTGATTCGGTTGATTGGTTATGCTCGGTTAGGCTGTATAAATCAGTTCGGTAAATTTTGATTCTAGATATATGTTTAACGGAAACCGAGCTGAAAATCGATGTTTTAAAAAATAAAAAATTAATCGTTGGTTATCGCTTATGTTCAGTGAATTTAGTTTCGGTTAATTCAATTTTATGCTCAGAATGCCCCTTGTGTGCAATCTAAACTTAAAAGTGTAACACGGCGAAACAAATTGTGACTTGAAAATCAGCTGCAAACTGCCATAAATGAGACATGCTCATGTTTGTTTGTTAAACTTAACCAAATAAATGAGCAGACACGAACAAATAAATGAACAAGTTTTTCTTGTTCGTGTTCCTTCGTTTTGAAAGTAACCGTGTTCTGTTCATGTTCGTCTATGCTCGTTCGTTAATAATATAAACGAATGGTTCACAAATGTAAATGAACATACATAATGTAATGAACATAATTAAGGGAAATGTTACGGTTCACGAATCAGGTTTCCAGCTGCTTTGGATTGGGTTAGGTAGCTTTATATGTTTAATCAGGTCCGGGTAAGTCTGCTTTCGGACCGCATCAGGTCGGGCTCAGTAATTAAGTTTGGGTAAATCATGTGTTGTTTACACAGGTTTTGGGTCAAGTACGGTAATTGAGTTCAGAATGGATGGTTTCGTATCAGTTATATTAATTTTTGGCATTTTATATTATTATACTAATGTAAATATAATTTGGTGTTTTTTTAATTGTAGGCCTGATATTGGTCTCGCTATCGGAATACGAGGAACCGAAGTTGCGAAAGAAAGCAATGATATTATCATCTTAGCTGATAACCTTGCTTCAGTTGTCAAGGTATTTTTTGTTACTTTATTGCTTATATGTTGTATGTGTTTGTTATTATATTTATTTGTTCTTATATTATATGACAGGTGGTTTGATGCAGAAGATCTGTCTATGCCAATATTCAGAGATTCATGGACACACTTGGTGCACTTGCTCTAGCCACTGAACTACCCACGGATCACCCCATGGACCGAAGCCCGTTGGAAGAAGGTAACCTGTTTGGTTGTGAAATTTTTGTTATCAAATAACAATATTTGTTGATTAGGTAACCACCTATTTGTTTGGTTTAGGTTGATGGGTGCTATAAACATTTCATATGATGTGAATTACTGCAGCTTGAGTTAGAGAAATTACCTGCAAAGGAAGTGCGTGAAAAGAGACCTATCACTCTATCAGGTCAGTTTCATATTTATCATATTTAATTTGTAAGGTCCCTTTTAAATCGAGTTCTGCATATATACCAGATGGTCAAAACCATTTGACCCGTTAACAATTTTATCATTTAGTGATCAAATTCTGTGTTTTTTTTATCTAAGTGGTCAAAAGGTTTAAAAAAAGAAGCTGAGGTAATCGGCTATGGCTTAATTCCATCGGTTAATTGTTCAGTTCGGTTAAGTTAGTTATGGTTTGTTTCTTTGGATTTAAGTTTTTGTTTTTCTAAATTTCTTGGTGTTTTTTCCCATGTTCTTTGATTTTTTTACACTTTTTTTTGTTGGAGCTTTTGCTAGGATCTACGTTGGCTGGGATCTTTTTAATGATTTATGCAGATGTTGTTGTCTCTCAGGTTATTATTATAGTTGCTTGCTGGTTTACCTTTTAAGTAGGGCCGTAAATGAACTGAAACAAATGAGACCTTGTTAGTGTTCGTTTGTTAAGTTTTTTCTGGACAATGGACAATTCCTGAACACTTATTGATGGACGATTCATGAACGCTTTATCGAACGAAATTATGTTTTCGTTTGTTATGGAGTTGAGCATGCTCGTGTTCGTTCGTTAAGGAATTGAGGTTGTTTGTATTTGTTCGTATCCATTCATTAATTTTGTAAATGGACACAAATGGATACTAATGGACACAAACAAACGTAACTGGACACTAACGGACACAAACGGACATAAATGAGTATATATTAATTCGAGAATAATAATTTGTTTATTTTGATAATTCTGTCAAGTTTGACTTTCATGAGGAAAGAGTTGACTTCTGGTGGCAATGGAATGTGTGGATGACCATTGGAACATTTACATCAATAAGGGCGATTTGGTTATTACTCGTAATGAACGTAAACGAATGAACTTAATCAAAAGTAAGCTAATGAACATATACGGATGACTTTAAATGAACGAAAGTTAACGTTCACGAACAAGACGTATTCATGTTCATGTTCGTTTGTTTAACTAAATAAGCAAATTTAATGTACGTAATAATAATAATAATAATAATAATAATAATAATAATAATAATAATAATAATAATAATAATAATAATAATAATAATAATAATAATAATAGCCTATGAGACTCATTGCCTTATATCTTCACCTCTTTACTCTGGAATTAATTTGGATTATTTATATCAAGTGCAGGTTTTTTTTGCTTTGCAAATTATCTTAGGCAGCAAGGCTACAACCATTGACAGACCAAAGTTCCCGAGTCTGGTATAAAATCCCAATTTTCTCAATAACTAAAAGTTTAATATTACGTTTCATATAACCAATATTATACAAAAGTTGTGGCACAGTTTTCTTGATGTGGGATTTGTAGTGGAGATTATGATTTAAGCTCTAATGTTGTGCTGACCTGGCATCTACATAGTATAATGATTAATGACTAGAATCTAGATGTATTTTAAATTGGTGGCTCATGCAATGTATACTTCAGAATTTGGACTTGATGTTGAAGACTATCTTTTTGGAGACTGGTGACTGACTGATGTTCTACACTTTCTTTAAAATAACTTGTACACGTTGCAATTTTAGAAGTTTGTGAGTGTAAGATGGGCTTGTTGAATAAGAGGTCAGCTGTGTTGACCACTTGACCTTCAAAAGCTTTATTGTATTCTTCAAGATATTTTATGAGACAAACATGGGTAAAATAAAATTTTGATCTTTTAGAAAAATAAAGGTTAAAATGGTAATATTATTAATTTTGCATTAACATTTGTGAATTGTGTAGGTGAATCCTTTTTTATATGGATAAGTTGGTATTCAAAAAGGCGTTGATGTGGTGATTTCCATCGGAGAGGTGCATTTATTTTCTACAATTTGCAATTGTTTTTTACTATAACCCTTTGATAAGTGGTTAATGTCCTTAATTTTGTGAAATTTTTTAGCCAAGATTTGCATTTTTTTTGAATTTGTGGAATTTAAGAACACGATGAATCGTGTTTCTGACATCATTGAAGAGGTAGCTTCAACTGGTCAAATTCCATATAATAATTCATCATCAAAGTTGGATGAGGATTTGTTTTACAAAAAGATACATTTGCTTCTTGAAAGCTAATCTAGGTAATTCAGCTAAATCGGCAAATATATGATCCAATTTGTGTATATGTGATGGATTAAGCCCATTACTGTATTCAAAGTTTGGACTACTGGGTTTAAATGGCTGTATTTTCCTTCAAAATACAATATCTTTCCCAAATAATTAGTGCCAAAAAAGTATTAAATATTTCACATTCCTATAATTATTATATACAGCCTAAGATTTTCCTACATTTTTGACTTTTGACTTTTGAGGTCAAGTAGACAACTTTACAAGGTCTAAGATTTTCCTACATTTTTTAAGTTTTAGAGAATATCTGGATTATTTATTAAAAAATAGAGAAAAAACTAAAATAGACGGGATCATGTAGGTATTAATTTTTTAAGAAATTCTTCATCGATATTGAAGTTATAAAGTTGTCTTTAGGCACAAGAATTGATTCATTTGAATGAACAAACCATGTGTTGATGTTTGTTCATTTAATTAAATGAACATAATTTTTTAGGATTCTAATTCTAATTATTAGAAAACAAGAATTAGGTTTTGTTTTTTTATTTCAAGATGATGATTGCTTCGTAATTCTTTTTGTATATGTTAGATTTAACTAAATTAATTAATTTTGGTAGGCTGAACAACATGCTGCATACTTATTTGAACTTTATTGGAATGTATATTTTGTGATGCTACCATCTATTGTGTAAAGGCTAAAATATTTGAGTTATGTTGTTTACGTAGCCTTATTTTCTAAGTAATATGTGTGTATATGCATAGAGTTTTGCCAAATATTTTTTGCCTGAATACAGCCAACGTGACCACCACCCCCCCTCCCTTGATTTCAACCAACTATGTATTGATGTTTTTACTTTTGCTCTATATGATGTAAGCCGACATGATTCTAAGTAGACTTTGTTAATTATGTTTTAACATCATACAAATATAATGCAGGTTTACAATGTTGGATTTAGTATTAAGGCTTTGTTGCTGAAAAGCGAGTCATTTGTTTATCTGATAGTGTTGCAATGCTTAAAAGAGAATTATTTTGAGGTTTCTTTTTTTTTTTAAAAAAAAATCTATATCAACATTTGGATTTAAGAAATTAAGAGTTTTTCTATTTTTTAGTACCTTTTATGTATTCTATTTTTTTCTACCCATATATTATGCACATATTCTTGAAAGCAAATGCACAATTAGGTTTATATTTTATATATAAATCTAATGATTAAACTAAGTAAGACCAACCGCTATTTGATTAAACTATAAACGAGTATTGTGTTGTAAATTGTCGTCACCGTCGCCGCATCGCACGAGTTTCCTCCTAGTGTGTGTGTGTATATAATATATCAGCGGCAATTTAATAGTTCACAGTTTAACAAAGTTTAAATGCAAAACCATTACTTCATGGGACGTAATGTGGCAAGCTTGGGTATACCCATCTAGTTTTCTTTAGCAAACATGTCAACGTTTTTTAATATTACTTTAGGTTAAAACCAAATGGCAAGCTTCTGATAAAAAACAAGTCGTTGTGTTCCATCGATCCTTAATAAAGTTAAAAGTCATTTGAAAATTGTCATATTGTTAACGATGTTGGAAACTGAATTGCTATTAATGTAGGTATCTTTGTTCTTTTAGAATGGGTTATGAAGCTCAAATTAGACTTATGAAACAAGAATTCGTGTTTTGGCATTAGAAGAAGTCAGACTTGAGTAGGGGTTTATAATGGATTAATAAGTTGTTGTCGTGATGTGGATTGTTTATTTGTTTCATGCCATAATAAACTCAAACACTCAAAAATTTGTTACACTTACGACCAATACAATCTCTCTTCATGGAGCAAACACTATTTGTTTCGCTTTACATCTTTCCTGATGTATCATTATTGGTCAGTGCAACATTTGATCTGTCCCGAACACGTTGGCTGCACATGATACATGTATAATAAAGTTTTACTCGGTACAATATTTGATTTGTCCATTTTTTAATGTGTTGATGTATTATTCTAGTACATTGATAAATGAATATTATATATTTAAATAATATATAGTACCAGATGAATCAGTGCTTTTTGTAATTTATTTCTAGATTGGAACTAAAACAAGATAACCTAGTTTGAAAATATTATTTGATCTGTGTGTATGAGGGAGAGGGAGTTTAGTTAAGTTTTTATTACGTAAATATTTATTGCTCAAGTGCGAAGCCTAATACACTCAGATAAACAAAGGGCTGACATAAGTGTCCCCATCATCTTGGTCCATTGACATTTAGATCATTGCTTGTAGTTCATATGTACTGGCCGGAAGCGGATACAAGGCTGGACTATCTCTATGCCCCGTCCTCGGAGGGGCCCCAAACTTTTCTATACACATTGATATATTTAAAAACTACAGCTAAAACTTTAACATACTCATAATGTAAAGTTTATTAACAACATAATTCATGATTTGATATATGTTAACATTTGTGTTATAACTTAGGACTGTAATTTATAAATATATAAATTTGGACACTACTTTTAATCAAGGCAAACGAGACTTTTTCGATACTCATTTATCTTTTTCATTAGAAATAATGACATTTTGTTTCACTTGGTTTCGGAGAAACCCGATCACTTTCTCTTGAAACTCCAGTTCTATGCCCAGCCCGATTTGCAATCCCGGCATTTATAACCTTGTTGATCATACCCTGAACCAGTTTTGATCCAATACCCTATTTGTTTGCCAGTTGTTGTACTCGCACCCATCAAATGAAACCAAGTGAAACTAAAGTTAACAGCTACAGCCCAACAGAAACTAAGCCCAATACAAAGTATGTATACACACTTGACACTCCCCATCATAAAATCGGCCCAACAGATGAATTTTTCTTGTTATGTTTCTTCTTCGTTAGCAATTCAATTTTTCTTTTTATTCCATGAAACATTTATATATTTTTCTTCAATGTAATAATCGGTTACGTTCAATTAACTAAACCGAAATCAGTCATGAGTTATTATAAAACCTAAAATATTAACAACTAGAGGAAGAATGATTCGGGTCAGCAATCGACACTTAATTATAACTAAACCAATCGACTTCTTCACTGTTACTAACTTTTAATCGATGTGTAAGTTAAAATTTGAAACTAGAAATGAGCATTACCTCCAATTGTGATTAGGGAACCATGAAGCTCCCACCTAAAATCATAATGAAATGAGTTTGCTTACGCGTCGTAACAAGTTTTATGTCTATAAGCGTCACGTTTATCTCAACTACTATTCCTATCAACTATTCTGATTACAACTCTAATTCTTGTTTAATTATCTCTTTGTTCAATTTGTTTAGAGATAAGTCTTGTGTTTAGAAATACGTAAGTTTCATTGTTTCCTCAATGTATAAAAACTGTTTATTTAATTAATAAAAGAATTGAAGTTCTCTGATATCAAAAGTTTTTAATATCCTGAGCTCAGCTCGTGAGAGTTTAATAAACTCGACCTCTCCATGAGAATAACTTTATGAGCCACGGCTCAACTCATTTATCATATTTATCGATTGTTCAACTACTGCTAAAATATATTATTATTGTTTTCTCAGTTTAAGATCAAACTTTTCTTTTCTTTCTTGTATATGGACATTGTGCTTTTTAGATCTTCCTCAATCCTAATTCGAGTTCAGCACCAAGTCTGCCTCTACGGCCCAATCCTTGGCTCAAACATCTTCAGCCCTTCTAGATTGAAAGTTATCGGCCTTGCGCTTCTGCTTCGTATGTGCTTTCCATCCTATCGGTGATACTAATCGAGTAAACGGATTCGTGTCGGTTTAACATCACAACGTCAGGTTTTTTCATTTTAAATATGTTAATTTGTTGTATTTGGGCGTCGACGAATCTAATTTTTGGTTTAGTTCCGGTGTGGTAACCCAATACTAACCGAATTCGAGTTGGCTCGCAGCCACACCGCCCGAGTTTTACTAACCAAATACATGTCAATTTAAAAATAATTTGTATCATAAATTATACATATGTCAATACTATGTTGGATGTTTGCTTTTGGGTTTATTGTCGTTACACTAACAAACCTGGCTATCAATAGAATTTGCGTGGTTGCGTCATCGCAACGGGACATGTATGTTACCAAGCTTTAACTAAAGTACATGGCCGGCACTACAATTTTTTTTAATTTCTTTAATGCTTTTTTTCACTTTAAATATCTGTATTTTTTAATATTTTTTGTTTTATCTGGTCCCGTTATGAACGTAGCCGACAACGACCAAAGTTGGATTGACTAACCGGCGTAATGTTCGGACTTTACCAACCAAATAAAATCCGTTTTAAGTATGTTATCTTTTGTATCATAAGTTATATGAGCGTTACTAATTTATTTTTTGGATTTAGTGTCGGTATCGTAACGAAATTTACTGATGCCAACCAAATTCGTGTAACTTTGATCAGAAGTTGTACGCATCCAGATATTGTTTTGGGCTCTCACATATTTCTTCTTTGGATTTTGTTTAGTTGTCGTTATGAACTTAACTAATATCGACTGAATTTGTAGAATTACTCCATTGCCACAACGTGGCGGGTTTTGTTACCAGTGGCGGATCTAGACTTGATACATAGAGGTAACGAAACAAGTATAAAAAACATGACAACAAATAAATTTATACTAACCGGCTAACGAACCAACTGTGTCGGATCTAGGTTGGGCTGTAAATTTCTCCTGTTCAGTTTTTAAAAGCTTGAAATTGAGCCGTTACATCTTCTTCATTTACTTTATCAAATGTTTCTCTTTCGCCCGCACAAATTAAAGCATTGTTCAAATACTCCTCATCCATTTGATTGCGCAAATCCGGCTTAATAAGATTCATTTCAGAAAAAACATCTTTCGACGGTTGCAGTTGCAAGCAATAAAACCAACGCTGGCTTCAATATTTGATAAACCAAAGGAAAAGTTGTGTGCTTTCCGGTTTCCACCATTACAAGAGCAAGATCACCCATTCCACCTAGTTTTACAAATTTATCATCTTCCTTTAAAGTGTAATAAAAGGTCGTAAGATCACCCAAAATACTCCCTCTTTCTTCGTTAGTAAAATCATTCGGATACATCTCTGAAAAAGACACTATCTTAGATATATCAAACTTAGAAAACGAATCATAAGGATTTAAACCCAACATATTTTCTAACAAACTATTTGAGACCTCACTATATCTATATCCATGTTCTTTAATTTGCATATCCAAAACAATATTAAAAACTTCAACCTCAAAATGATGTCGATTAGTAATTATATTCTTTTGGTTTATTTGAGTACCATAATTTTTCGCCATATCTAACATCTTAATCTTATTTTTTTCACAAAAAGATGTCAATTTTGCCATCATCTTGTCAAATTCGTTTTATTTTAGATTATTCAATGCTTGATTTGTCTCGCTTATCAACTTAGATGCTTCTAACAAATCGTGACTCTTTTTTTGAAGATGTTTTGATAGAACATTTGTGAGGCCTAACATTTCTTCCAACAATTTTATTTAAAACAAAAATTCAAGTTTCTTAAAATATGATAGAATACCTTTCGCATTAGATCGTTGTTGCACACTCTCTCCATCTAACTTAATAAATGCAAATACCTCAACAACTTCCGGGAATAGTTTTAACAAACTTGTGATTGTTCTATGATGAGAACCCCATTGTATGTATAACCGGTGGTTGTTGTCTAATAAATTCTTGAACCCGTCTGTTGTTGCCTTTGAGCATATGCAAAAGTCCCTTGATTCCCCATTTGATTGCTATCACTGTGACATCCTAAAAATTTTAATGATGAATAAAGGAAGTTATGTTTAGTGATTTCGCGTAATTAATTAATATCGGGTAGGGAGCGGGTCTTGGACGTGGATTAATTGAGATGGGTTAAATGAGAATGGGATTTCAGGGATATAAATACCCCCAAAATCCCAAAATATCTTCATTTTCACCAAACTCCCTAACACCCCAAAACACACACACACACCACACGCATACCGCCGCCGGCCGGCCGAGCCAAGGGAAGAGTCGGGCAGGTCCGAGAGAGAGCGATTAGTGTACTAGCAAGTAAACGAGATCCAAACAAGCCCAAAAAGGTATGATTCTTGATCTTTGAAGTTTAAAGATCCAAGCTTTTTTAGTGTATAAGCGACCGAAAATGGTCGGGAAGCGTAGTGGGTGATATTGAACCATAGCAAGGGTGTTAAAATCGCTCAAAATGCTGGAAAGAAACCGAACAGCGGCTGTCTGGGCAACTTCGCCTGCATCTGGGCAACTTCGCCTTCAAAGCGATGAACTTCGCCTGCAAGCTAAGTTCGCCTGATGAACTTCGCCTGCAAGCTAAGTTCGCCTGATGACAACTTCGCCTGAGGCCAAGTTCGCCTGATGACAACTTCGCCTAAAGCCAAGTTCGCCTGATGACAACTTCGCTTAAAGCCAAGTTCGCCTGATGACAACTTCGCCTAAAGCTAAGTTCGCCTAAGGTTTAACTTCGCCTAAAGCTAAGTTCGCCTAAGGTTTAACTTCGCCTAAAGCTAAGTTCGCCTAAGGTTTAACTTCGCCTAAAGCCAAGTTCGATTAGGAAGTAAACTAAAAATCTAATGAAAAATGTGTTAAGACAGTTAATGGAAATAAAATTTTTCCAAGCTGACCTGGCAGCTCGACCCCAGCCAGGGGCTCTGCCCCTTGGACCCTGCTAGGGGCTGCCGCCCCTAGACCCCGCTGCCAGGGGCGCTGCCCCCGGACCCCCGTTCGTTGTGGGTCATATAAAGATAGACATACATTATGAGAAGTGATAGTTAATTGATGCGTATACTTGTTATACAGTCAGCCGTGCACAACTGAAGAAAGGAATTACGATTAACGGTGAACGTAACCGTGTTCAGGTGAGTTTCTAGCCCCATTCCTTGTTATGTATTCGGGGCTGTGTGCATACTTGATGTGTTGTTAATACATTTATCCTAAGTGATAAGTGTATGCCCTATGTGATATATGTGTTATGTAAGAATGATTGCTTGATGGTACGTGAACGATCTTCGGATATTGCACGTACTGTCAGGTTGTAATGCTATGTATAAGGTAAGTATAATATGAATGCTTATGCGTATGAACGTGATAGAGATAATAAAAGAAGGAAATAATGATGTATGGTCGTATGGTTACGAAAAGGGGTACCGAGCCCTAATAATACTCGAGGTATGATGTATGGTTGTATGGTTACGAAAAGGGTACTGAGCCCTAATAATACTCGAGGTATGATGTATGGTTGTATGGTTACGAAAAGGGTACCGAGCCCTAAAAATACTCAGGGTATAATGTATGGAACGAAGAGGGAATCGAACCCTACTAATATTCGAAAACTAGGGACCAGACCCTTATAATATCTGTGATGTTAGGGACCAGACCCTTATAATATCTGTGATGTTAGGGAATCGAACCCTTCTAATATTCGAAACTAAGGACCAGACCCTTATAATATCTGTGATGGTAGGGACCAGACCCTTATAATATCTGTGATGTTAGGGAATCGAACCCTTCTAATATTCGAAAACTAGGGACCAGACCCTTATAATATCTGTGAGGTTATAGGGCGAAAGGCTCTTTAAAACGCATGATTTTGTATGTAAAGAAAGTATGAAGGTAAAAATGAAAGTAAAAGCACTTAAGTGTGTATGAAAGAAAGTTAAGAGGTTAAGTATGAAGTGTAAAGAATGTATTGTATGATTATGTGATTAACTAGAACTCACTCAGCGTAGCTGACTTTTAGTATGCACGCAGGTGAGTAGGTTGAGACAGCTGGCTTGAGCGGGGACACATGGCAGAAGAATAAGAGCCTGGCATCTGAAGACTTACGATGTTTTAATTTTAATGTTTTAATGTGAAAGACAAAGGACGTTTTGAGACAAGTTATGAAATATTGTAATGTTTTATGAAGTTTTATATTCCGCGTAAATGTTTTAATTAACTCTGATATTTAGAACTGTGTTTATGAGTAAATCCAACACGAAAGTAGGGTTACCGGTAACGGGGCCTTACAATCACCTCCCGTGTAGTAACCTTTCTCTTCATAACCCTCGAACTCCCTTTCGAACCCATCACCATAACCATCACTTTGTGTTCTCAAAGATTGCATAAAAGGCGGTGGTTGATATTGGAACCTTGATTGTGGTTGTTGTTGAAAGATCGGAGAGGTATGAACTATAGATGGTTCTTGTTGGTATGGAGGTGGTTGATGTTGTTCGGATGATGACTGACCGAAGGTAGGAAAGAAATGGGAAAAAGGTGGCAATGTTGATTAAGTTTGGTAAGTATATTGAATACTTGTGGGCACAGTTGTTTTGGTTGGTTTCACTTCACTTGATGAAGTAGGGATGGTAGTAGGTGGATTTGGTGGAGGTGTGGTTAGCAATGTTTCACCTGTAGTGGGATTTGGTGAATCCATTGTGTTGTTCGATATAGTAGGAGAACCAAGGAGTTTGATCTCCCAAAGTAGGACTCGGTTTTTTCTAAGCGTTCGTTCAATTTGGGATCAAAATGAGAGCCTCTAGTATGCATACATCTGTAGGTACCTGCATACTAACACAACCAGCGTAAACCCAAAAATAACAAACAAAAACTACATAAGTTAACACACATTGCGCACTACTCTCGGAAACGAATCCAAAATTTGAAGTGAGGACGTAGACTCACTCAAATTTAAACCAGTTTTACTAAATAGATAGCATTAAGTGGGTATCGAACACAGGGAGTTTGTGGAAAATGTGTTACCAAGTAGCTTCAGAAATTAACTAAATTAAAACTAAATGGAGAAAATAAACTCAATGATTTGATTGTTTGGTTTGATTAACTAAAAAGAACTAAAAGCACTTAACAATTTTTAAATCAAAGACGAGAGGGTATGTTCTCCCTCAGTTTCAGGTTTCGACGAATGTTAATATAAAGGTTTAATCTAAGATTAACTACAAAGGCATAGTTCGTAATTTTGTGATTGATTGTGATAAATGGGGACTAAGTACTTGGATTATAAAATGCAAGGTGACCACCCAAAGATCAGTTAATTTATCCAACCCCGAATCCCTCCCGATTAATCTCAATTGCCTATAGCACCAAGAACTGACGGTTTAGAAAACGAAATTTAGCAAACTAACAATTTACCAATCAACACACAACACCATAGCAATGCAATCATATATATTAAAAATACTATCTCATAAATAACATAAACATTCATAAAACATTCAAACCGAAACCTTACAATCCGAGGGAAAACATAAGAAAACTTAGCCCGGCATAATTTGGTACGTTATGACTTAGATTATAGTGTACATATGAATCAACAACCGATATCCAATGATTACACAATCCAATATTATGTTTTGGAACCTCCAAATCGCCTTTAAGTCGTCTCCAATTGAAAAATAGTGAAACGATAACCTAAAAGTCGTCCAATAATGACTTTTAAAGTGTTGTTAAGAAATCAACGCCAGGCCCACCGTAAGATACGGTGGACAACGTAGCTTACAATGGCTTTAAAAAGGCCTACAGTGGATACAATCTGCCATACGCTGGCATGTTTTTCCTTCAGATGCCATCGTAGCTTACGGTGGCTACCATAAGCTACAGTGGAGGTTTTGGTAGCATCTTTATTTCCTTGTTAAACGTCCATCTTCCATTACCCGACCTCTCCTTTTCAGCTAGCTTCATTCCAACGCATCACATCCACTTCTTTTACGCCCTTTTTTTACCAGAGATAACATTTTACCGTACTCATCCAATTCCACACAATGACCCAATTAAGTGTATGATTTTTAATATCTTTTAGCACTTAAGGGTTGTTCCGGAACGGACCACCCGTCACATCCCCACACTTACCCGTTGCTTTCCCTCAAGCAACACATTCATTTCTTTTTGAAATATTAACTTCATTCCATCAAAGCCCATCTCGTTTATGGTCCCAAATCATACCCTATTCCCATGTGTTTCATATTTGCACTAGTAACACGTTCATATTCATCAAACATATAAATTCAACCAAACCTAGCATGCTTCCTGTTTTTCTTTCACGTAACACACCGCTCATTAACTTCCACTCAATATCTATTCTTCAAAACTAGCATGATGTGCTAGTCCACCCAAATGCAACTGTGCAAATTTACTATAATAAGCCTATGTAACTATTGAACCTCTACTTAATAATAACTAAGACACTTGTGCAAATTAAGAGGACTTACCATGGTTAGTAACGGGACCAAGTGTTAGGGTAGGGAATGGGAATATTTAAAGTAGCACAAGCGATCCGATCCGGATTATTACATACAAAACTAAATAAACATACAAAATAAAATAAAAAAACTATACACACCACTAACTTTTCTTCCATTTTTTTTCTTTTCTCGTCGCTGCATACTTTGATCATAGGATCTCAGATTGTTGCTACTATTTTATTTTTATTTTTTTCATTTTTCAATTTTTTAGAATCACTAAACAAAATAAAAAATACTTCATAACAGTTTACCAAACAAAAATACGAATACAAGAATAACAAACTAAGTTGGATCTTCTCGCAAAGGTAACAAAACGTGAACAATTCACGGGGCATTGATAGATAAGCAATAAGTCCAATAATGGCTTCTAAAGGAACCAACACTCTGCCTCTCTCATTAACCACACTCATATGTCTAATGCATGAGGCCCAACCCCCCAAACCCACACTCGCACACATCCAGACGAGGCTGCACCTAAATGCCTCTATCATCTTTGCACTCATTCTGAGCTAAGGCCTTTGAACGCATTCAATACACAAGTTCTAACAGGATGAGTCACACTGTTATACTCAAATAATGCCAACAATGATAACTAGTGGTATAAAGCTCCAACCTTAAATTAAGTTACTAGCATGTTATGTGAGATAAAAAAAACCAAAAATAGGTTGCCATTGGCTAAAGTTTTAACACCATTTATATTTAAAAGTCGGCAACACTTACTGTAACATCCCGAAATTTCCAAAATAATATTAATTATATTATTTAATAAAAGAGGGAAAGTTTACTCGGGTTATCGGAAAATAAATAAATAGAGTAGGAGTTGGTATGGGTCGGGCTAGTGTTGGGTAATGGATATGGGTTATGGACTTGGGTTATGAAGGAAAGAGGGAAGGACCATGGGCCTAAACCCATGATCCATAATTATATAAACCTTAAATCACCAATTATCATTCATTTCTCATACTCCATACACCACCAAAACACACACTTAGCTCTCTCTCTCATCTTACTCTCTCTCTAAGCCGAAACCAAGAAGAAGAAGAACGAGAACCGAGTTCCGACCCGAGGTAATGTTAGTATGATATTGTAGAGGTCCAAAACCGTTAGATCTAGTTGCGAAACAAGGAGCCGACACCGTTAAACCGTTAAAGTCACGAGATCCGGTGGAATTGGGTATAAACCGAACCTAAGATGAGCATAGGGGTCACCCTAGCTCAGATCTGGATCGAACGGGACGAAAAACGGTGAAAACGGTGCTGGAATACGTTTTTCCGGCGAATCAACGGTTTTTCGGCGGCGGCGCTGGAAAAGTTAATACGAGGTAAGGTATGTCAGGGAATGTTCTGACATTCCCTGACCTAACCCTAGTTTGCTAACGGAAGACTAACGAACCAGAGGTGATTCGCTAACTAGTTCGCCTGAGGGAGCGTAACGAATTAGCTCTAGTTCGTGTCTGTTTCGTTAGGGGAAAAGGTAACGAATTAACCTTGATTCGTTAAAGCCAGTTCGTTAGAGAAGATAACGAATTAGATGGGCATTTCGTTAGAGGGACTGTTTCGTTATGGACTGATTCATTAAGGCCCAATTCGTTATGGAAGATGACGAACTAGATTATCGAATCAGCTAAGAATGGATAACGAATCAGAATGTGATCTGGATAGCGAATTAGAGTGTGATCTAATAACGAATTACACTTAATTCGTTATAGAGAATGAGATGGTGGATAAAATAATAATTTCAAATCCTAGCTCGACCCCAGCCAGGGGCTCTGCCTCTTGGACCCTGCTAGGGGCTGCCGCCCCTAGAACCCCGCTGCCAGGGGCGCTGCCCCCGGACCCCCGTTCGTTGAGGGTAATAATTAAACTAGAAAGACGAAATGTGTAGTGATAGTTTATTGATACGTATAATTATTATACAGTTAGTCGTGCACAGCTCAAGAAGGGAATAACCGTAAACGGTGAACGCAACCGCATTGAGGTGAGTTTCTAGCCCCACTTTCCTTGTTGTGTTTTCGGGGCTGTGTGCATACTCGATGTGAAGTGTGAATACACTTACCTTAAGTGGTAAGTGTATGCTATAGATGTTATACGAGGTAGTTATTATATAATGTTTGTCGGTACGTGAACAATCTTCGGATATTGCACGTATCGCCAATGATAGTGATTGCCAAGTGGTTATTAGTGTGTATGAATGCTATGATGTGACTTGCTTATTATGTAAATGATATGAAGCGTGTTGTAGACAAGTAGAGGTAGAGCGTGTTAGAAGTGGCAAGAGTCTAGTAAGAGTCTTAGTGGCATGACGATAGTACGTGGTAGGGTAAGCCTATACGTGACTACGTCATTAAAGTGGCAAAGTGGCATAACGTTATACGTTATTTAAGTGGCAAAGTGGCAAAGTGGTAGGTGTAAATAAGAGGCTAAGTGGTAAGGTGAGCAGGTTAGATAGTGGACTACGTGTCTTCGGATACGTATATGATGCATGTAGTGGTTGTATGATAAGTTGCTTGATTAACTAGAACTCACTCAGCGTTGCTGACTTTTAGTATGCACACAGGTGATCAGGCTGAAGAGTTAGCATGAGGATGGCACATGGCATGGATTGAACGGCTGGCATATGAAGATAGAAGAAAAGATGTTTTAAATATAATGTTTGTGTTATGGTACTAAAGAAAATATTAAATGTTTTGTAACAAATGGTTAAAGTTTTATATTCCGCGAAAGTTTTAATAAACTCTGATTTGTAGAACTGTGTTTATGAGTAAATCCGACGATAAAGTAGGGCTACCGGGAACGGGGCCTTACACTTACACAAAGGAAACATGACCATGATAAGGGACCTTTACGACAACGCATCTTTTAACCCACAAAACAAAATTTTTCTCAAAACTTTCTCCTCATCCCCACACTTGGGAAACATTGTTTCCAATGTATGGTTTTGGAACATATTTTTTTATTTTTTTTATTAATATTTTAATTTATTTTTTTATTAAGGTTCACACCCCCATCGGACCACAAGCCCTAAATCAATATCACATATAACATCACCCAAGCCCTCAACAATACAAAAAAGAAAAAAATATATGAACCAATATACAAAATAGTACAAGAAAGCACCTAGTCAATAGTAGCGCGACTGAGTAGCATCTTTATTTCCTTGTTAAACGTTAATATTCCATTGCCTTTCCTCCCCTTTTCGGCTAGCTTCAATCCAACGCATCACATGCACTTCTTTTACGCCCTTTTGCACCTGCAATAATATTTCACCGTAGTCATCCAATTCCACACAATAACCCAATTAAGTGTATGATTTTTAAAGTTCTTTTGGCACTTAAAGGTTTTCCAATGGACCACCTGTCACTCATCATCAAAGTTCCCTAAATAATTTTGAACCAAAAACCTAATATCAATTCCAATTTACACATAAAACTAAAAGTTAAATACCTAATCATTCCAATTTAAACATAAGCCTAAAATCCTAATCAATTCAAATTTAAACATAAACCCTAGATCCCTAATTAATTTCAATTTATGCATAACCCTATATCCCTAAATACTAGAAATCTTACCAGAAGGATGGAGTGGCCAGAAAGATGGCTGGTGGTGGAGGTGGCGGGCTAGCTGCAGCCGTGGTGATTGGTTTCGTGGTTAACTGGTGGACAGTGGTGGCGTGTTGTGACCTGTTTGCTGTGTTCACGAAAACGAAACACGAAAACGAACAAATTTCTTTTTCACAGTACCAGTGAAACGTTGAGTGGGTAGCGCCTAAGCTATGTCTGCACTGTTTGTTACCCTATGTTATGTATATAAAAAAAGACGTTGTCGATGGCAATGCATCTCTCCTATCAAGTCACGTGAAAGGGCCAACTTGTGTTTTTATGCTAAAAGAGTCTCGCTATTGTTTTCATCACAAACGAGTGCTGACACTGGTATGCACGTATACAAATTAACTTTTTTTTGTTTTGTGTTAGAACCACGTATTTTTTTTACAATATGTTAATGCTTTATGTATAAAAAATTATTGTCAGTATCGTATTTGTTTTTTGAATAAATTATTATTTTTAATATAAATTATACGAGTATAACTATCGTTTTCTAGTTAAGAGATCCTTTTTATTTAATGTGGGTATCATTGTAAACTTAACAAAAAATAGCTCATAAATTTCAATTTTACAGATTTCTTCCGGGGAATTTGGATGGGGACGTCGCTTTGAGAAACGTTCCGATAGGATTCATCCACAAATAAAAAATTGTAAGTTTTATGACAAAGCTGACCAAAAATAGATCAAATATTCCGGACCCGCCCATATTCCGTCCATATAGTTTCTGGTAAAAGGTAGTCGTCCCCGGATGTTTTTATTTGGTTTATACCGGCTTTGACAAAATTCCCAACTTTTCGATATTGGTGCCATATTGAAACTGCCGGGAAGACGCATTTCATATGAGTTTCGTCATAGGTGACGACTTCAATTTCTTTTATATCTAAATATTAGAATTCGTCCGCCCCGGTAGGTTTTAATGTGAATCCATCTACCCAGACATGTATTAAATGTTATTCCGTCTACATCAACATGTTTAAGTTTGTATCCGTCCACATCGGCATGTGTCACCATTAACTAATTTAATATTAATTATCTAGACTTCTCAGTTTGGTCGTTCAATTATTGTCATGGTTGGATCAACATTAACTTTTAGTTTGTATCCGTCTACACCGACAACTTTTAGTTGGACATGGTTTTCAACAAAACTTGTGTCGTTGATCATCAAAACTTGGCAATAACTAAATGACTAAACTAAGAAGTTTGTATAATTAATTATTAATTAATGTTAATGTAACATCCTACTTTTGATAATAATAATAATAAATAAAAGAATTTCGTTACTTGATAGTGTGTTTTTATTTAGTTGAGTTAAATAAAATAATAGAGTGTGGGCTTGGGCAATAAAAGATGAAATAAGAGATAATGATGAGACTTAGGTCTGTGGGTTTAATGGTATATAACCCCCCCCCCCCTTAAACCTCCCTAAAACCGTAAAAGCCTCATTTCTATCTTCTAGCTTCCATAACACACTCAAAAACACACACAAACACCTGTCGGTGTAGACATATACAAATTAAAACCTGTCAGTGTAGACGGATTCACTTTAATAGTTGTTGGTGTAGACGGATTCACATTAAAACCTACCGGTGCAGACGGATTCCAATATTTAGATAGAAAGGAAATGGAAGTCGTCGCCTATGATGAAATTCATCTGAAATGCGTCTTCCACGGCGGTTTCGATATGTCACAAATATCGAAAAGTTGGGAATTTTGCAGGAGCCTGTAGAAACCAAATAAAAATATCCGAGGTCGATTGCCTTTGACCAGAAACTTTAAGGAATATGGACAGGTTCGACAGATTTGATCTCTTTTTGATCGGTTTTGTCATAAAACTTACATGTGTCAATTTTTTATTGACGGGTGAATCTCGTCCATTCGTTTCTCAGAGTGACGCCCTCGTACAAATTCCTCGGGACAAATCTAGGATATTGGAAATTTATGGGCTATTATTTGTTTCTCTTTCTAAAAAAGGTCTATTTTGGGAATTTCCAAAAAAAAAACCCATTAAATATAGATATATTATAATAGTAAGGTTAAACACTAAATTATGTTTAAATTTCATGAAAGTGTCACAAGATCTTATTTTAATTTAGGCCTTCAATTATGAGCCGGCTCTGAGTGTATTCAAGTATGATTGTGGAGGAAATAAAGATTAAAGAACCAAAAGAAAAGAAAAGTTTAATTGCATGTTAGTGGATGGCCCACCTTTCATCAGTTAAAAAACTCGTTATAATGTTAACAAATCATTATTACCCCCCCTCCCCCTAAACGGCTTGGTGCGGCATAGCCATGATAAAGAGATGATGTGGCAGTTTTAACGGCAATGTTAACCAACCACAACGATCAGCCTCTAAATTATTTAGAGTTAAAATCCTAAGGCTATGTGTAGGGGAGAGGCTACAAAATGGGGCAACTTAGGCCATGTGGGGCCAATTAGAAAATGACTGGTTTTTTTTGGGTGTGATGGTGTTATAACCCAACCTTTGTCACGTCAACTTTTTTTTAATATTTTAATTTTATAATTAAATTAAACAAATACAAAAACCATTAATTTATTATCATTTATTAAATTAATTAAATAAAAGAAAACTAAATTAAATTAAAAATAAAAAACACACCAAAAAGTAAAAAAAAGAAGTACATATAAAAATACTAATTTATTCGTCATCTTCGTCTTTGTCCTCCTCCTCATCCCCGTCCTTGTCCTAAACTTGTTGAACCAAATCCGCATTAAGTTGGTTATGTATCTCACTTGATGTGAGCTCGTGAATGTTTCGTGTTCGTTGTTCTTCGGTTGGTTCAGGGAATTTTTCTGGAACGCTCCGTAGTATATAGTTTTGGCATATTGCTCTGCCCTGCCTTCTAAAATCATATTATGCAATATGATAGACGTATACATGGCATCGCTCATTTTTTCCATCGACCATACATGACATGGGTTTTTTCATATTATGCCAACGTATTTTTAGAACCCCGAAACACCTCTCAATATCCTTACACGTAGACTCTTACTTTTTCTTAAAGTATTCTCTTTCTTTTTCGATCAAGTCTTGAAACGTTTTGATGATGATCGAGTACTACATATATATGCCATTTCCATATAGCATCTGTGACGATAATAGGAATTGTAGGCACAAAATGGTAAGAACGGTGTGCTACGGCTCATGTAATCCTCTAGCACGAGAGACGCGTTGAGAACGTTTATGTCGTTGTTGGACCCGACGGAGCTGAAGTAGGCCGACCAAATCCAAAGCTCGTGTGGACAAATGACTTAAAGACTAACCATTGGTACTCCATGGTCACCACAAGTGTATTGACCTCGCCATGAGGTTGGACAGTTGGTCCACTCCTAATGCATGCAAACTATACTCCCGATCATGTAGGGAAAAGAATGTTTGCTTTCGTGTACATCGTATATACGAGTTAGGTCGTTTAAGGTTGGAATCCTCAGATAACTACCACCGTATAATTGTACTATTCCTATAGAAATAATTATTAAAAAAATTAATTAAAAAATAATTAATATAAACAATTTAGCACAATACGTTTAAACAATTTATATTTTACCGGCAAAAATTCTCCAACGAGTCTCGCGTCATTTTCTTAGACATCTTTAATTCCCATCGTTGATGTCGGTCGTGTTGCCGTATTCGAGGATGCGTAGCACCGAAGTACACTTTTGGATGGCGGTGAATCCTAAATATCCTCTTGCGTCGGTTTTTTGTTGAAAATACGTATACTCCCGCTCCAAATCTCCCGCGATGTGCAAAAATAAACGTCTAAACATATGAAAACGACGTTCAAATGTAAAGTCGTCAAATCTTGGTTTGTCCTTGAAGTAGTCCTTGATCAAACGATCGTTTGCATTATCACGATCTCGAAGGATATACGACCGCCTACGACGCGACGGAGAACTATCTTGTTGGCGACGACCCGCATTGCGCTAATGACCTCTTCTTCTTCTTCTTCTTTCTCCAATGACTATTGGTTCATCGGATCAATATTCTCCGTATCCTCAATTAGTTGTTTCCAAATGTCGGAAGAGTTCGAGGAATCCATTTTGAAGAAAAAACTTGATGAAAATGGGTTTTGTATTGATGAATAAGTATGAAATGGTGAAAATGGTTGAATTGGCTTGATTTTAATATTATAACTATTCAACGGTTAAAGAATTTAAATATTATTATTTTTCTTCTTTTGAGCAACGATAAATACTCCCCCGCCAATCGCCCTATTATCGCCGGGGTGGTGGTGTTCCTTAAAAAATTCGTCTATATCGTGACTCAAATTCGTCCCACTACGTATGACCTAAGAGTTATAAGAAAATTACGGTTAAGAGAAAGCAGCAGCTTAATTTAGTTTTTGGGTTAAAAATTATGAACCGAGCATGAGTCATAGATTCGATTTATTGTGTACACATGATTATCATGATATCGACAAAATTCGTTCCATCATACGTGTCACTATCGTATCGGCCGACCATACCTTTGAAATCGTACACAGCTTTCATGTCGGCCCCTAATTTCTGACACGTGTCCCTCATGTCCACCAACTAGTGGCCCTCGTTTTCTTTCCTTCTCTCTCGGGTAGCATCTCGTATTTTTGATTTTCCATCTTACTTTAAAATATTGTCCCTACTAACATTTTTTCTTTTCTAAATTCAGTTTCAAAATGCCGGTGAACTGGTGGTGGAACGGTAATAAAGAGACTTGTGTTCAATGTGACATGTTTGATTATCGCACCTAGCATTTAGTTTAAGCAGCGTTAGGGTGTTGATGGGAGACTAGGTTAGGGCCACTCAACGATTTTTAAGGCCTAGATCAAAATGAGATTTTGTAACCCTTTTATTACAATTGTTTTAAAAAACAAAAATAAAAAGTGCTAATAAAGAGTCTCGAACTCATGACTTATATGTTAGCAGAACACAAGTTTACCACCAACCTAATAGACATATATGTTTGTTTTTAATTAGCCGATTAAATATATACTAGTAAATCACACCCGCGCTTTGCAGCGGGTTCTACGTTTGTAAATCAACTAAATCAACTGGGTAACTATTGAGCTAGCCAAAAAATCAGTTTCGTTTCTGGTCGCTCGGCTTAGGACACTGTCTCCTCCGTGTCTAAAACGTAGGTTCTAAATTATCATTTCATTTCTTAGATATCCAAGTAAAACTTTTTACAAAAGCTCTAGCAACAACTGTAGTCTACTGAAAATTTTAATACAATAAAATTACCGACTAAAAACTTGGTGTACGAAACCACAAACGAAGAGGTGTGAACCTCCCGATACGAATAAACTATATGCTATATAAACAAAGAAGGGCTTCAAGTTCTTCAATATACTCTAACCATCATTGCTGACCAAATTAGCACCAACCCTTTATGCCCTGTCGTCAAAGATTAAGCTCTCGGCTATGGACACCATTTTTGTGACTTTAGGACTTACGCGACTTTGCTTAACATACAAAAATACACTGAGAGCAATCCAACTGTAACTTCAAAAAAATAACATTAAGAGAAACCAAACATTGAATCTAATTGAAACAAAATCTGGAAAGCATATCAATTGTTAAGGGGAATTCAGCTTTACCTCCCGAGAGGAAAAGAAGCTATGAATTTGTTTTGTTCAATATTTTGCAAACCCACTTCATCAAATATTCATGCGTTCTAACCGGTTGGCTGGCTGGCTGAAGACCATTTAGTTTGCTTTGAATAAGATGATCTAGGAAGCTTTGTGAATTAACAATATACCAAGGGTGAATTTCAACCCGTTCAACTTGATTCTCTTAGCTGATTATAATGCCACCATTATTATAGGAATTGATATAGCTTAATTAGTTGCTTAATATTTGCCTTGTATATCTTTTCCATATTCATGTATATCTCTTCCTATTTTTTGGTTGTACGATGCCTATTTAAAAGGCCTTTGTAAATCAATGAAATCAAGAATTATTGACCATAATCTCTTTTATGGTATCAAAGCCCTAGGTTCTGAATAATCTCTTTTTTTCTCTCTTTTCTCTATTCCGATCACCTGCTGTTTCGACAACCTCTGACCCTATTCCCTGTTTCTTTTACTGCTGTCCTCATGGCTAAAGATGATGCCACAGCAGAAAGTTCTTTCAAACCTGTTGCTCTTCACCCAGCCTACTCGGTCACGAATATTCAAACAAAGATTCGGACCCTCGACGGCTCCAAGGTGACTTATTCATCTTGGACTAAACTTTTCAAACTCCATGCCACTGCCTATAAAGTCCTCGATCACCTTGATAATACCCCACCTCCACTTGAAAACTCAGTCGATTATACATCGTGGAAGGAAATTGATGCCCTCGTGTTGCAGTGGATTTATAGTACCATATCAGATGACATCCTAAATCGAGTCTTGGAAACCGAAACAACAACACGTAATGCGTGGGTCAAGATTGAGAAGATTTTTTTGAGTAATAAGAAAGCACGTTCGGCTGCCCTGGAAACTAAATTCGTTAATCTCACATTGTCAGCCTGTTCTTCTCTAGACGATTACTGCCAACATCTGAAAGATCTCGCTAATCAACTTGGAGACGTTGATCAGCCCGTGACCGAGTCTCGACTTGTGTTACAACTGGTACATGGCTTACACGCTGAATTTGACACTACCGCTTCTCTTATCAATGCACAAGACGCTGACTAGGATCTAGCACTATGTATGTTGCAAGATGAAGTCATTCGCCATGCTGCACGCCAAAGCACACAATCTGTCCTCCTCAACCCTCAAGCCCCAAATCCTCACCCACCTTCTTCCAACCAGCCACCACCCTCTCAGCCTTCCCACAACCCTAACCCGCCACCTCAAGGTTACCAACGAGGTCGGGGACGGGGTCGTGGACAAGGTTACCGTGGTCGCAGAGGTCGAGGACACGGGGATGGACGTTTTCAGCAGCCTAACAGCGGCCCTTGGTCTTATCAAACAGCTGGGTACCCTCAATGGGCTTTGTGGAATACGCCTCCATGCCCGTACCCAACTCAGCCAGCATGGGGTCCTCTTTCCGGTCAGCAGGGACAGCCTTCTACTCCGCAGGCTAACTTCATGTACTAGCAGCCTGATCAGAGTCAGTTCCCTCCTGCAGCCTCTTCGGTTCAACTGCCGCCCGGATACAATACTTTGTGCCCGTCCGATCTCCAGGCTGCTTTCACAACCATGCAACTGCAGTAACCGGACCCCACTAAGTTCATGGATACTGGGGCTGAACGACACGTCACTCAGGACCAAGGTATGATTCAACAACCTTTATCTTCTCCTGTTAGTAGTAAAATTTTGGTAGGCAATGGTTTACCAATATACGGATCCGGGACAGGCTTTCATACCGTCTTCAACCGCACATACATCCTACCTGATATCCTTTACAGCCCCAAAATCATTAAAAACCTTATCTCTGTTAGACGTTTTACTCGCGATAACAATTTGTCTGTTGAATTTGACCCGTTTGGTTTTTTTTTGAAGGACCTAACAACTGGACGAATTCTGTCGCGCCACAATAGCACCGGGGATCTCTACCCATTCACCGCTCCTCAGCTTCCGCCCTCTGCTTGTTTCATCACCACTACTTCATTACCTTGGCACGGGCATTTTGGCCACCCTGGTGCTCAAGTTTTGGATGTTCTTAGTGGCAATTTTAATTTTCCATGTAATAAAAACAAGTTTTTTTTGCCATTCTTGTCAATTATCTAATAGTAAAAGACTTCCTTTCTATGCTTCAAATTCTTTCACTTTTTCACCATTTGACATTATCCATTGTGATTTATGGACATCACCGGTAACTAGTAAAAGTGGCTATAAATATTATATGGTTCTCATTGATAATTTCTCCCACTTTCTTTGGATTTATCCTTTAAAATATAAATCTGAAACATTTACAACTTTCACTAAGTTCCACCAATTAATTGCTACCCAATTTAACAGAAACATCAAAACATTCCAATGTGATCTAGGGGGTGAATTTGATAACAATGCTTTCAAAACCTTTGCTAATCAACATGGTTTACTTCTCAGATTTTCCTGCCCTCAAACCTCTTCCCAAAACGGCCGGGCGGAGCGCATGATTCGTCGCCTAAATGACATCATTCGCTCCCTACTCATTCATGCCAACTTACCACCAATGTTTTGGGTCGAAGAACTTCACACCGCAGTCTATTTACACAATATTTTACCAACAAAACGTCTAAACTTTTACACACCAACATTTTCCCTATACCTACGTCATCCCACATATGACCATTTACGAGTTTTTGGTTGTGCATGCTACCCGAACACATCTGCCACACAACCACATAAACTACACCATCGTTCGGTTCGATGCATATTCCTCGGATATCCCCCGGATTTTCGAGGCTACAGGTGCTTTGACCCCACCACTGGTAGAGTTCATATCTCTCGTCATGTCACTTTTGACGAGCACACCTTTCCATACACAATCCCATCCACTACCAGGTTGGATGATTCAATCCCTCTACCTTTCGTTTTCCGTACCCCAGCTCAGCCCACAACAGCCGCACACCATCCCCGCCCCCGTATCACACCCTATCCCATTACCTACACCCGCCGAGCTAGACACGTACCACCCCCATTGACTACTCAGCAGCCTACCACTTCTACACAGCCTTCGGCCACAGTCTAAACACCTGCACCCACTTCAAATCAGACAACACCCCAGGGTCACCCCACCCAACCAACACCGAACCCTCCAACTAACACTCATCCAATGGTCACCCGCTCCAAAGCCAGTACACATCAGCCCCCAACTTCCCAGACATTTGTATCCGCATCCATCTCTCCTGTTCCAACAACCTATGCCAAAGCCTTCGGGGATCCTAATTGGTTGCATTGCATGCAAACCGAATTTTCTGCTTTACAGGTGAATGATACTTGGGAGTTGGTTCCAAGACCGAATGATAGACCGATAATTAGATGCATGTGGTTATTTCGACATAAGTTTAAGTCTGATGGTTCGTTGGAACGGTACAAAGCTAGGTTGGTTGTTAACGGGAAATCTCAAAAAGTTGGAGTTGATTGTGAAGACACTTTTAGTCCGGTTGTTAAGCCGGCTACTATTCAGACGGTTCTGTCCTTAGTAGTCTCTCAGTCTTGGCCAATACATCAATTGGATGTTAAAAATGCCTTTTTACATGGGTATTTAAATGAGGTTGTATTTATGCATCAACCTCCGGGATTTGTGGATAAACGTCATCCGGAGTTTGTATGTCGTCTCAAAAAATCTCTATACGGGCTTAAACAAGCTCCCAGGGCGTGGTATACAAGGTTTGCCAACTTTATTCTTTCAAGGGGATTCAAAAGCAGTGTATGTGACAATTCTCTATTCATATATCACTCCGGGACGGACATGGCTTACGAGTTGCTGTATGTGGACGATATTGTTCTTACCGCTTCATCTTTTGTTCTACTACGACAGATTATAGATATGCTTTCCAAGGAATTCTCCATGACTGATTTGGGTAATCTGCATCACTTTCTGGGCATCACGGCCACCCGCAACAACAATGGCCTATTTTTATCTCAGAGGCCCAATACACCAAGTACATCATTGCACATGCTCCATGATGAACTGTAAACCATGTGTCACCCTAGTCGATTTGGCAGCCAAGCTGAGTGCAACAGATGGTGCTCCCTTTAATGACCCCACACTTTACCGAAGCTTGGCTGGAGCATTGCAGTACCTCACTTTTACTCGTCCCGACATTTCTTATGTGGTTCAACAAATTTGCCTATTCATGCATGATCCGCGTGAACCTTACTTTACTTTTTTGAAGCGTATTATTCGGTATTTGCAGGGCACCATAGATTACGGCCTCCATATAACTCCTTCAGTTACTACTTCTTTAGTTGCATACTCTGATGCCGACTGGGGTGGCTGCCCGGATTCCCGTCGCTCGACTAGTGGATATTGCGTTTTTCTTGGTGATAACTTAATCGCTTGGTCCTTTAAGAGACAACCAACCATTTCAAGATCTAGTGCCGAGGCCGAATACAGAGGTGTTGCAAACGCAGTTGCTGAGGCCACTTGGATTCGTAATCTTCTTCTTGAATTGCACACTCCATTACGACAGTCGTCTATTGTGTATTGTGACAACGTTTCAGCCGTTTACCTTTCAGATAATCCGGTACAGCACCAGCGTACTAAGCACATCGAAATTGATACTCACTTTGTCAGAGAAAAGGTTCGTATAGGCCATATTCGGGTTTTTCATGTTCCATCTTCCTTACAATACGCAGATATTTTCACAAAGGGAATCTCACGGCAATTGTTTCAGTCTTTTAGGTCTAGTTTGAACGTCTGTCCGCCGCCTGTTCAAACTGCGGGGGTGTCTTAGCTGATAATAATGCCACCATTTTTATAGGAATTGATATAGCTTAATTAGTTGCTTAATATTTGCCTTGTATATCTTTTCCATATTCATGTATATCTCTTCCTATTTTTCGGTTGTATGATGGCTATTTAAAGAGCCTTTGTAAATCAATGAAATCAAGAATTATTGACCATAATCTCTTTTAGATTCAACTTGCCAAAAGTTTCAGATTTCACCTGATGGACCCATTAGAGATCAAGTGTAACCCGAATGTTATTACAAGTACCTCCAATAAGTATGATTTAAAGTATGATTTATTCAGGTTACACTTGATTAATTAGGTGGATGCATCAACACTTTTTTTCTCATTTTGATTAGTTTGCAAATAGCTAATGTATAACCAAGTTTTAAAAAAAGGATTACCTGTACTTATTTAGTTCTGTAAATTTCTATTGAGCTCCAACAGGTACTCCATTTTTTTTTATAAAAAATATATCTTCATAAACGAAAAGCACATCTAAATGGCATAACTATAAAAAACTTAAAAAGTACCTGTTAATGACAAAACACCTACCATGCATGTCATTTGTATATTCAGAATTTGGAAGTTAAAAGACACCCACTATTGACAAAAACACTTGCTGTATATTCAGATGAACCTCTATTAGGATCGATGCACACCCCTCCAACCGACGATGCGTATACCACTCAGGCACTTGATGCAACCCTCGCAACTATTACATTCTTTGCTCCGGTCACCTCGGCTACACTTTGTTGTTTCCGTGTAAACACACAATTAAGTAGCGTATAAAATTTTGTAGCTTTAATAACGAAAACTGGTATGCTTGATTACATAAACGTTAACAAATCAAGGACGTGAGGGTTCTAAGATCAATTGCATAACATGAACTTAAGATGTATCAGCTGAATTGGCTACAACATGAACTTAAGGTCACCCTACATGCGTTTATCAATAAATTAAATTGAAAATGTCAAGTGATCGTATCATTGAGCAAAGTCCAGTTGCTTCAGTAGAAACCACTCTATACACTACCATGTTATCTTCACGACAGCAAGATATCAATCTCTGGGCACACAAAGATGCACATGTAAAAGAAAAAAAAAACACTACTATTTTATTTGAAAAACCCACAATTAAGGCTAACGTAATCCCAAAATCCCTCAATTCACACCTTAATTACAAAGTTCAAAATCCCCCCCCCCCCGCCCCCAAAGTGAAATTAGAAACCCTAGGTTTCCCATAAATGAATAGTTTACTAAAATTGAAGATATTACCACCATGATATCATCAATAGGAGATACGTTGCGTGGAAGAACTGATTCAGAAAGAAAGTTGAAGGTAGTTAGGAAGAAGCGGATTTTGGCGATGGTTACCTTACCTTAACTAAAATTGAAGATATTACCACCATCTATGAACAACTCAGAAAGTGAAATTAGACCCTAAAATAAGGTTCATCTTCTGTCCAGATGATCCACTTGCACATATCCAAAGATCTCCCACCGGCTAATTACTTCAAGGAAAAAGGTGTAAAGGAAACGTCACAAAAGCAAATTACCTTGTAACTGTCGACGTTGAAAAACAGATTACTCGGGACACGTGCAAAAAAGTCACTGGTTTAGCTGATGAATAGTATTTGGGGTGAGACAACGACTATCTGCCTTTTAATATATATATAACTAGTTTTTGTCCCCGTATTACGGGGTTGTTTTATATTGTTTATTCTAATATTTATTTATTTTTTGAATTTATATTTTTATTATATGAAAGTTAATAATGTATTTATGGTTTGATAATAAATTTTTCACAAATAAATGAGATATTATAACCCGGTTTAAAAGTTATATGGTTTTGAAGAGACCCAAGACCCGTTTATTTTTTTTACTATAAAATTGGTTATTAATTATAAATAATATTTATGAAAGTTAATAATATACTTATGGTTTGATGAGACCCAAGACTCGTTTATTTTTTTACTATCAAATTGGTTTTCTAATTTAAATAATATATATATATATATATATATATATATATATATATATCTTTATATATCTTTTTTAAAATAAATAAGATATTAATTTTTATTATATCCTATTTTATAGGATTTTTAAATCAATAATTTGGTGAGAATAATTTTTAATTTAATGAGATGTTATAACTCGTTTAAGGAATATCTGGGTTTGGTAAGACTCATACTCATGAATTCGGGTCAAATGCATGACAATGCTCCATTTAAAAATCAAGCAAATCTGGTGACTCCAAAAAAAGGGGGAGCGACCACATCGCAACACATAGGATTTTTATGTCTTCGTTTATTTATATTATAGATATCTATACACAATGTTATTTTCTTTTTAAATTGGAGTTCTTAACTAAATGTGGGTCTAAATCCTTATCTTCATTTCGCTGGCTCACGGGCTGCCCTGGACTAGGCGAGCAGGTGTCGTGTCTTCGGGCAAGTGCTCACGCACTTTGACCTTAGATGAGAGTTTTCCCTAGATCAAAAGGCGAGTGTATTCCTATGTGATTAATTTTTAGTCAGTAACTTATTTGAAAGATCCGTTAACCATTAAAAAAATCATTTTCAGAATTAAATAGTTAGATGTGCCAAAACAAAACCAGCTTATTAATACAATAATAAACAGTCATGAAATAGTAACAAGTTTTAGTTTTGGTCTTATAACGCCACTTAGAAGGGCATGGTAAAGGTTAATGTCCTTTAAAAGGTATTTTCTGATGCATTATAATTATTTTAGCCAAAGAAAACATGTGTAGTTGATAATTATTGTTAATGTTCTTTCCGTTATTACCACTTCAAGCTGAATATAATGTGCGTATGTACTTATAATGCCCTTATAATGCTCCATTACCAAACACTTAAAAATCATTAAACTTTAATTTCTTGTTTCACTGCATGTAAATTTCTAATAAAGTGAAGTGAATTAAAAAACTTGATTAAAAATATTTGCTACTTCAAGTTTAAACTTGTTTATTACTTAGTGACTTCACAACTATCTGCTACCTCAAGTTTAAACTTAACAAATAAGGGCATATAGTAACCAAGTATAATACACGTACATTTAACGATCTTAGTTAAAAAAAATAATGTTTATAGAAAACTTCACAATAATGAAAAGTTAATAAGTTGAGTGGTTTTATTAATTATTATAAAGAGGGTAAGTGACTTTAGTCAAATGTTAAAGAGAAATTTTATAATTATTGGGTGGTGGAATATTCCACATAATCTATGCAACATCTTATAGTGGGAATGATTGGTAGTGAAGACGACATACGATTATGTTGGTATTTAGGATCAGATACAACTTAAAAGTACACAAACAAGTATGGAAGCTCAAGTAGTTTTTGTATTTCTTAAGTGATAATAAAAGCTGAGTTACAAAGGTGCTTAAATAGCAAGAGAAACCCACAAAAGACTCAACAACCAAACGTTCTAAAGGCCACCGGGTAAACAGGATGACCCATTATTATCTTAACAATCAAAACATAAAAATAGGGAAACGTGCCAACATGGCTAGACTTATTCCATCAGCTTAATTATCACATGCAAATGACTAGGTCTTGAGCTTCCATGCAAACAATAACGGTTTGGATCACACTTCAATATCCTCCCTTGAGCCAAACTGTCGAACTCCAAGCAACCATCTGAAATAAACAAACTTTTCTTTGTTAAGGACTTTGTAAGAGCATCTGCCACTTGATCATGCGTGGAACAAAATTCGAGAGTAACAATCTTCTTTTCCACCATCTCCCTAATGAAGTGATACCTTAACTCAATGTGCTTCGAACGACTATGATGAATAGGATTTTTTGACAAGCTTATAGCTGATTTGTTATCACAATACACAATAGTTGGTTCCACTTGTTTTAACCCCATATCTTCTAAAATTCTCCGTAACCAACTTGCTTGACACGTGGCACCTGAGCTGCAATATATTCAGCCTCTGTACTTGATAAGGCTTCTGTTTGTTATTTCTTTGAGCACTATGACACAATCCCACTGCCTATAGTGAAAATATAAGCCGAGAGACTTTTCCGGTCATCAATGCAACTGGCCCTATCACTGTCACTGTAGCCAGTTAGTGAAATCTCAACACCCTTAGCATACCAAATACCATACTCAGCACTCCTGCTACATACTTAAGAATTCTGCGTGCTGCACCCATGTGAATTTTGGAGGGGCTTTGCATAAACCTGGACACAAAACTCATAGTGTATGCCAAATCAGGCCTAGTGTGAGTTAAATAGATTAGGCCTCCCACCAAGCTTCTAAATACCTCCCCGTCAGCCTTTTCCGCACCATCTTGAGCACTTAATTTCTCATTATTATTCATTGTAGTGATTTCAACTTTACCTTTAGTCACACCAAATTTTTTCAGCAAATTCTGAGAATATGTTTGCTGATGCAGAAAAATTCCATCATCAACTTGGATAATCTCCAACCCGAGGAATAGTTTGAGTAACCCCAAGTCAGTAATCTCAAATGTATGTTTCATTCCTTCTTTGAATTCAACCACCAATTTATGGCAGGAAGAAATACAAATAATATCATCAACATAAAGGCATACATAGATGATATTACCTGTTGGAGTTTGTTTGATATAAAGGGTTGGCTCACTTTGACTTTTCTTGTAACCATGATGTACAAAATACTTGTCAATTTTGGAATACCAAGCCCTTGGGGCTTGCTTGAGCCCATATAAGGCTTTATTAAGCTTATATACCATATCCGGTTGCTCCTTGGACACAAACCCATCTGGCTGATCAACATAAATTTCTTCAGAGTTCCCCATTCAAAAAGGCTGACTTGACATCAAGTTGATGAATTTTCCATCCCTTTTGAGCAACAATGGATATCAACAACTTGATTGTTTCGAATCGAGCAGCAGGTGCAAAGGTCTCTTGATAATCAATCCCTGGTTGCTGTGAGTACCTTTTTGCCACCAGGCGGGCTTTGTGTTTCACAACATCCCCATTTGATCCAAGTTTTGTCTTAAAAAGCCACTTGACCCCAATTGTTTGCTTCTCAGGTGGTAACGGGACTAATTGCCATGTACGGTTTTTTTCTATGGCTTGGATTTCTTGCCTCATAGCTTCTATCCATTTTGGAGAAGAAACATCTTGTGAATAAGTCACTGGATCAGTGACACTTAAAGCAAATTGTTGAGAGTTCATAATCACTATCTGACAACCCTTCTCCTGTATAGTAGTCTTGTAACCAAATTGGAGGCTTTGTAGATCTTTTAGAGGGACCGATTGAATTGATGGAGGATGATGCAGGATTAGATTGACTTGATGGTGATGGGTCATGGGTTGAGTGAGATGAATGAGAACTAGAGGGTAGGTGTGTAGGACTAGGATTAGGTAGTATAGTTGTAGGTGAGATGGTTTCATGGGAATTGGTGTTAACATAGGAGTTGGTGGTCTCATTTTGTGGGGTTTCAGGTATAGGGTTGGCTTCATTTGATTTTCATTTGTTGGGTCTAAAGGAAATGGATCAATGAAGTGGTAGGTACTTCCAGAACTGGTCCCTTGTGATTTCCAGTTCCACCTTGCATCCTCAAAAAAATCTACATCTCTTTTCACATTGAACTTCTTTGTATCAGGATTATAGAGTCTATAAACTCCATCAATCTGATTAGAATACCCAATGAGGATGGCACGTTCTGATCTCTTGTCAAGTTTCTTTCTCAACTGCGAAGGAACTATACCATGCGCTATACACCCAAAAGTTCTCAGGTGATCAACTGAGGGTTTCACACCTGACCATGCATGTAAAGGAGTTTGGTTTACAAGTGCCTTAGTGGGTGACCTGCTTATTGTATAAACAGCTGTAGACACTGCCTCAGCCCAAAGAAAGTTGGGTAATTCCTTCTCTTAAAGCATACTTCTTGCGAGGTTCATGATTGTTCAGTTTTTTCGTTCCACCACCCCATTGTGTTGTGGGGTGTATGGAACTGTGACCTCTCTTTTGATTCCAGCTTGAGAACAATAAGTATTGAAATTTTGGGAGCAAAACTCACCACCTCTGTCAGAACGAAGTACTTTAATGTAGCAGCTACATTCTTTTTCTATCATGGTCTTGAAATGTTTAAATTTCTCAAAGGCTTCACTTTTGTAGGTTAAAAAGTAAACCCAACACATACGTACATACGTGTAAGGTCATATACAAAGAGAAGGTAGTACCAACTATTACCAAGACTAGGAGTTTGCATGGGTCCACACAAATCAGTGTGTACCAGTCCTAGTTTGGTCTTAGCACGCCATGAGGTAGACTTAAAGGGCTTCCTAGTTTGTTTGCCAAGAACACATGCTTCACAGTGTACATAATTTTTAATTTTAGGCAGCCCTTTTACCATCTCTTTATCATGCAATTGTTTAAGACTTTCAAACTTTAGATGAGCATACCTGTTATGCCACTTCCTGGATTCAGAATCATATTTGGAAGACATGTCTTCAGAGGCTATCAAGCACTTGGTATTAAACACAAACATGTTGTTGGAGGCTGCCGAGATCTCCATGACATTCTTTCCAGTAGCCTTATTTTTCACCAAGCACTTGCCATCATCAAAGAGAATTGAGTATCCCTTTTTCATCAATTGCGCAACACTTAGTAAGTTGTACTCAAGTTTGGGTGCAAAGTAGACGTCTTCAAGCAACCTGTGATCGTTATGCCCGGTCTGAATCTTCACGGTTCCTCTACCCTCAACATTTAACCGTTTTTTATCACCCAACTGAACTCCCATCTTGAAGGTTTCATCAAGATCAGTGAAGATTGCTTTTAAACCCGTCATATGGTTTGAACACCCAGAATCGATAAACCAGATATGGGATTTGTTGTTGGCTTCGTCATTGAGAGCCATAAGAGCACACTGATCTTGCATGTTTTCATGAACCGCTAACAACAAATGTTGAGTTTCATCTTCAATACCTCCATTTTCTGGTCATCGTTTTCTGCTACATTAACTTGGGCCTCTTCATTATACCAACAGTCCTTTTTTAAGTGACCATATTTTTTACATATGTGGCATTGTGGTACTTTACTACGATCAAAGGTATTTCCTCGACCACGACCAGGTGCACGCCCTCGCATTGCTCCTCGACCACGACCTCTACCACGTATGGCTTTGGCCTGGTCGTTGAACACTTGGAGTGCTTGTTCGTCTTGATGCTCTGGTTTCTTTGTTTCGCTGTCAATTTGAGCTCGACTGTTGATACGTTCTTCATGGGATTGCAACAGCCCCATTATTTTTACCGGGGTTACCGTAGTTGAATCATACACAACTTCAATTTATGGTATGACATAATCAAATTTGGGTGATAAGCTTCGAAGTACCTTTTATACAACTTTCTGATCGGTAAGTTCTTCTCTGTAAGACCTTTGGCGTCCTACGTTGTCCATGACCCGGGAAAAGTAGTTCCCTATGGTCTCATCACCTTTCATAACGAGACTTTCAAAATCTCGTCGAAGCCCTTGAAGCTTAACAGATAGTACCTGAATATCCCCCCTGGAATTCGCCTTGAAGCGTATCCCATGTCTCCTTTGTAGACTCACACGCCGCTACACGAGAAAAAAGTTGATCGTGAACTCCTTGCTGGATAATCGACATGGCTAAAGCATCCCTCTTCTTTGCTTCACGATGATCATGAGAGCCATTATCTACAGCGGTAACACCAAGATAGACGACATCCCAAAGTTCTCGAGACCTCAGTATTGTTTTCAATCTAATGCTCCAGTGCTCGTATCCCTCTCCATTGAACACTGGAATTGTGATGAAGAAGTAGGGTTTGGGTTTGTGTGATTTTCGGCCATGTAGATAGGCTATGTTTTTTTTAATGAAAGGAGTGAAAGGATGAAATAGGATGAGCCGAACCTGTGTTCTGATACCAATATTGTTGGTATTTAGGATCAGATACAACTCAAAAGTACACAAACAGGTATGGAAGCTCAAGTAGTTTTTGTATTTCTTAAGTGATAATAAAAGCTGAGTTACAAAGGTACTTAAATAGCAAGAGAAACCCACAAAAGACTCAATAACCTAACGTTCTAAAGGCCACCAGGTAAACAGGATGACCCATTATTATCTTAACAATCAAAACATAAAAATAGGGAAACGTGCCAACATGGCTAGACTTATTCCATCAGCTTAATTATCACATGCAAATGACTGGGTCTTTAGCTTCCATGCAAACAATAACGGTTTGGATCACACTTCAATAGATTAGCGGTTATGATGATGTAGTTAGTAGTTTTCGGTTTTCGTCGTGGTTGAGATGGTGATAATAGTAATGATTTTCTATCTTGGACGATTTAGAAAAAAAATCATGACTAGTTAGGTTTTCTCAAATTGATACATTGATAAGATGATGGTGACGTATACAATTCGAAGCAAAATCCAGGATAAGTTAGTTTTGTGTGAAACTGATATAAAAAATGCGAACAAGTAAAGGCAATAAGGCATAGAAAGAAAAGATATAGAGGGAATTAAGTAAAACGTTTCATGCCCTCAAAATACATGTTTGCTAGGTTGAGGGTAGTGGGGCTTGATCCAAGTCTAAGTAATCCAATATATTTGCGTCACGTAAGTGGTGACGTGGCACATGATCAAGCCCCTGAATCAAGCCCAAGAGGGTGTAGTGGTCCAGGTGATCCGGAGCTTGATTGATTTTTTTTGTTAATACACACAAATATAAATTAAAATACTTCATTAAAAGGAAAATAAAAAGTAAAATAAAAAATATATATAAATAGCGTTTTTATTTTTCTGTCGTCAATTCTTTCCGAATACGATCTTTTCTTCCTCCATTATTGCTTGGTCGGATGACGGTAGGTGGCTAAAGTCTTTGGCTAGAAAAGCCAAACACTTGAAACAGTTTTTTTTATGTCGAGCTTCACCAATTGAGAGGAGGTCACTTGACGATTCCTTAATTTCCTTTTTATAGTCGTCATCAACAACCGTTTTTTTCCACGATCCCTACCCGAAGGGCGGATGACGAGTTGCCCATTGTACAACCCTTAAGTGATATAAGATCGTTAATAACCATGCATACAATTGGTTTATTCTGTAGAATTAGTTGACTATGGTTACTCATATAATTGCAGGTAGGAGAAGATATCAATCAATATATCAATCAATCATACCCAGTGAAGTCCCACAAATAGCAAAGCTATAAGTAGGGTCTGGGGAGGGTGGGATGTAGGCACACCGTACCTCTATCCAACGGGATAGAGAGGTGGCTTTCGGAGAGACCCTCAGCTCTTGACTACATATGTATACGGCAGTATAAAAGGAAATCAAAGTTCAACTATAGTATAATTGATAGTAACACGTAGTAAAAATGATAATACTATATATATATATATACTATATATAGTAGCACGTAGTAAGAAAATATCATAATGGTGTGATTACGAGCACGCAGGTAGGAGAAGATAGAGGATGTAATTACGAGAATGTGGGCGAAAACGGAGTTGAAATGAGAAAGTTATGAAAAAAAAGGAGGCAAGAATGGAAGCCACTCACCGTAAGGCAGTTTTAAGCCATCGTGGGTAATTTGGAAGCCACCGTAAGCTACGGTGGCCACCGTAGCTTATGGTGGGACTGACGCTGAAACTTGTAAAAGCCTTATAAACTCATTTTAGGGACGGCTTTTGACATTCTTATCATATCCTTTGATCATAGAGCGACCTAGAGGCGATTTTGGAGTGCAATAACATTGTTGTGAGTGTGGTAATCATTACTTCATTAGAGACTCGATTTTGATTCATATGCAAACTTTAATTGAAGGAATGATGAACCAAATCATGCTCGGCTAATTCTCTTTGTGTTTTCCCTCAGATTGTAAGGTTTTATTATGTATGTTGATTGAATGATTATGCAATTTCTGAGATAATAGTTTAATCTTGATTATTTCATTTTTATGGTGTTTAAGAATTGATTGATAGATTGTTAGTTTGTTGAGTTCGTATTCTAAACCGTCAGTTCTTGGCGCTTTAAGCAATCAAGATTAATCGGGAGGGATTCGGGGTTGGATAAACTAATTGGTTTTTCAGTGATTACCTTGCGTTCTATAATCCAAGTACTCGATCCTCAGTTATCGCAATCGTTTACATAATCATGAACTTTATTTTATCGTTCATCTCAGTTTAAACATTTATTTTGACATTCGTAGAAACCTGAAACCGAGGGAAGGCATATTTTCTCGTATTGATTTAAAACTCGTTCAATTGTTTTCAGTTCTTTTTTGTTAATCAAACCAAACAAACAAATCTTTGAATTTATTTCCTGCACTTAGATTAATATAGATAAATTACTTTGCTACTTAATAACACATTTTCCACAAACTCTCTGTGTTCGATACCCGCTTACGGCTATCTAATTAGTTGTAATCGGTTTATTTTTGAGTGAGTCTTCGACCTCACGTAAAATTTTGACACCGTTTCCAGGGAGTAGTGCGCAACTTGTGTTAATATTTGTAGTTATTGTTTGTTATTTTCTGGATTACGCTGGTTGTGTTAGTGTGCATGTACCTACAGGTGTATCCATATACTAGATGATCTAACAGGTCATCACCACTAGTTATCGATCCTGAGATTGACCGAACACTTCGAAGAAACCGAGTCCTACTTAGGGAGAACAAGCTTCTTGGCTCTCCAACTGCATCGAACAACACCATGGAATCATCAATTCCCACTTCGGGTCAAACATAACCATCCACACCTCCACCAGTTTCACCTCCACCTATTACTACTACCATACCTACCACCTCAAGCGAATTGAACCAAACTCACACCACCGAAACCATAGCTGGTCATTACATCTACTCAACATCATCCACATTGCCATCGATTTCCAGCCTTTTTTCCAGCTTTGGTGCATCATCATCTCAACAAAACCAATAACCAACCTTTCAACAATCACAATCAAACTACCACTATCAACCCCCACCTTTCATGCAACATTCAAGAACACAAGGTGACGGTTACAGGTATGGGTTTGACAATGAATTTGAGGTGTATGAAGTGGAAGGTTACTACGCGGGAGGTGATGGAGTCAAAGGGTAAATTCGGGAAATTTTAGTTATGGTCAATGGTAACAACCGGAACCGTTGCAAGAGCTTAATAGACAACCACCACCAATTGTTCAACAACAAGCTCAACAACAACCGGTTGTTGTTCAACAACAACAGGTTCAACCGCCACCTGTTATTCAACAACCACAAGCTCCACAACAAAGGCAACTACAAGGGCAACGACAAGATCAACAATTTCAACAACAAATGCCCCAACCACAGTTTCAACAATTTGCACCTCCAAGGCCCATTTATAGGTAAATGGGTCAACTGAGAGTACCAACGGGGGTACCAAGAAGACATGCAAGAGAGATGGTAAGGGGTATTGAAGCTTATTTCCGACCCATAATTACTAATAATCCGTCTCCGATGGTTATTCCTCATAATCAACAAGGGAGGACACTTGAGGTGAGAACAAATTCCGTCCAAAGTCTACCTTAGTATAAGGGTCTAGCAACGGAGGAACCTTATTTTCACTTGGAGGCATATGACTCCATTTGGAACATAATTTGGGGTCAAGGTTTTACATCAGATGAGGTTAAGTTGGTCTTATTCCAATTTTCCATATATGGTTTTACACTTTGCCTTCAGCATCAATTTTTACTTGGGCCGAAATGCAACAAAGATTCTTGGAAGAATTCTACATGGCCCAAAAGGCTAATGATGCAAGAAGGAGTTTGAGAACCTTCCAACAACAATCGGAGGAAATGTTTCATGAAGCATTCGAGAGGTTTAACATGATGATTAAAAATTGTCCTCATCACGGTATTGCTCTTTGGGAGTTGTTGAATGCTTTTCATGAGGGGTTGAGAATAGAAGATGAACGCGATTTCAGATCAATCACAAATGGCACATTTGGTACTAACTATGAACAAGATGATTGAGCATATTTGGAACAAATGGCAGTTACATCAAAGAGAAAGGCTCAAACCGGAAGAAGAGCAAGACCGAAAGTCGGAAGACCACAAGTACAAGCCATGGAAGAAGGAGGGGTACAAACTACTAATAAGGTAATTGATCTTTGTACGAATTGGGCCATGCTTTGGAGGTGTGTACGGTGGGTCAAGTGCAAGTGGAAGAGGTGAATGCACTTCAAGGGGGAGGTGGTAGGAATTACAATATGAACTCCAATACTTACCACCCGGGTTGAGAAATCATCCGAATTTTAGTTATGGTAATCCGGCTACTCAATCCAACCCAAATTTTCAAGGAAATCAAGGAAATTATGTTCCTCGCCAACAATATAACAATCAAGGTAATTTTCATGGCGGGAATAGTCAAAGTGGGGCCGTATGTCAAAGTTCATCAAGTGGGAATGAAGTCATGGACATGTTAAAGATGATTCAACAAGATATGCAACGGAGAAATCAACTTGATGAAGTGCGCATGCAAAAGGATGAAATCCGTGACAAAGCCATCCAATCCTTGACCACTTAAATGGGTCAACTTTCAACCGATGTGGCGAATTTGAAGAAAAACAGCTCGAGCTTAAAGAAGGGGAACAACGTGCATATCAACGCGGTAAGTCTTTTACCTAATTTTGAAATTTCTAGTGTTCAAAGTGATCCAACACCACAGTTTGTTGAGAGGGTGGTGGAAGATATTAGTGATGAGATTGAAAATGTGGGTAATTATGAAACAATTTTCAAAATAACTCTGAATCACAACCGAATGAAACATCTTTTTGTGAAAATTGTTCTTGCGATAAATGTTTAAATGACAAATTAACCAAAATAAGGTATGGGAGGGTTGATAATAATATTATCCCGAGTATACTTCAAGACCCAGGAGTGCCCCTTTTATCAATCCAAATTGGTGAATTTGAAACTGATCGGGCACTGCTAGATATTGGAGCTTGTGTTAGTATCATGTCCGGTAGTTTATATGATCAGTATGAGTTTGGTCCGCTACAAAAAGTAAACACCACCGTGATATTAGCAGATCAAACCCATACACTTCCCCGAGGCATGATATATAATGTGATGGTACATGTGGAGGATTTCTGTTACCCAGTTGACTTTTTAGTGCTTGATTATGCTAAAAATGTAACTAACATGCAAACCGCAGTCATATTGGGTAGACCCTTCCTTGCCACTTCACTTGCAATGATTGATTGTGCTAAGGGGACATTGGGAATTAAATTTGGGAATCGTGATAAACGGTTATTATTATTTGAAAATACTACTGACTCTCTTGTTGACAAGGAAAGCCTGAAGGCGGATTTTGTTAACAAGTGTGTATCCTTGAGGAAGGATCACACGAAAGTAGAGTGTTTTGTGATTGACAGGTCAGTTGAGAAGAAAGAAGTTGAGCATCAACAGAGTGAGCAGGTGACAGAAAAAGGTGGCCGACCAAGGAAGACGAAAGTGAGACATCCACCTAACCTAAATGATCCAAGGTGGAGAATGAGGATGTTCGGGCCCGACCCAGGTTTACCGGAAGACTAGCAACAGTTTCTTGAAAAAGAGCGTGCTTATAACGAGAAGTCTGCACGGGAGTGGGCCAGTCACCCACCTTGAATGTCATAAAGTTTCAAAAAGGTGGTAATTGTACATTTTGTATATTTTTATTTTTATTTTGCATTATAATTTCTAGTTTGTTTGTTATTAATGGTATTTTAAGCATACCATCTTATCATAAACCAAGTGTGGGGAAATTCTTATGAATTACTCTTTGACACTGTGTTAGGTGTAGGGCAATTGCCATGTTTAAAAAAGTAAAAAAAATGTGTCAAAACCATACATTGGGGACAATGTATCCCAAGTGTGGGGATGTGGAGATATTTTTGAGAAAAAAATTTTTAGAAAAGTTTTGTTTGTGGTTCAAAAGATGTGTTGAGATAAAGGTTCATTTTCATGGTCATAATTCCCTTGTGTGAGTGTTGCCAAGTTTTAAAAGAAATGGTAATAGATTTTCAGCCAAAAGTGACATGTTTTTGGTTATTTATTTTTTGTAACATGCCGGTAAAAAATTTTGAGTTGGTGTGACAACCCCAAATATAGGGCTAAATTTTTTTTATTGATAGATACCGAACATAGTGTTGGTTGAATCGAACCGTATGTTGATAGGCTCGGCCAAATAAAAACAAAACGAACAGGGACTAGTTTAACCGAAACAAACCCGAGCCTGATAACTCGACAATTTTAAAAAACAATCCAACAATTATTTAATCTTACTGGGTATCCAAAATAGATAACACAAACATCGAACGACATTCTATATCATGTCCGGTAACCGAATCAAATGAAACAAAAACCGATAAACAAGAATCGTGAATTGTAGTACAATCACCTACAATATATTACACATGATTTTCATACAAAGACCAGCCCCTTTGTAAATATTTAGAACATTTTATGTATAATAACATTAACAATAATAATAATAATAATAAAAATAATAATAACAATAATAACAAAAGATATTATATCTCAAAAATCCAAAACAAATCCCTACAGCCCAATTTCCCCCAATCACGTTCCAGCAACTCCCTTCCCCCAATCAGAGCCTGTGCATGCCTTCAGTATCCAAGAAATTCCCTAATCAAATCTTTCCCACTTCTCAATTTAAATCAATGTTATCATCTTTATTCTTACAACACCTTCAAAGAAAACTATCTGTTATCTGCTTCTTACTCTGTCTCTCTGCTGAAGATTTTGAACCAGCCAAGGAGCATCCGTAACTGGTATTCCAGTGTTCTGTTATTATTCTATTCCGATTCTGAACCCTACTCGAATATGCTAATATTCTGGTCGCTTACAGCAGCCATATTCTTCCGTGTGTCTCTCTGTCCTACTCATGGAACTGGTCCAAAATCAAGGAATCACGCTGCTTGTGAACCCTAACATACACCAGGTACCACAACCCATATTCATTTCTGTCCTCATATTATTCTAAGTTTTGGCTCCGTGTTAAACCCGCATGTTAAACCGTGATCGAATAAGTAAATAAAATTGCTTAAAATTTATCTAATCATGTTAATAAATTTGATTTAGAGCATTAGTAAATTAACTTTCTGAATAAGTTTGAATTTGTAAACAAAAACCTTGTTTTTAAACAAAACGGGCCAAGAAACCGAACCTTAAAACTTCGTTTACATAATAACCAGAATCTGCCGAATCTATAACTGGTATGGAATCTTAAAAATACATGTCATGCAGTCCCAAAACCGTGTCCAAAGTAATGGCCATTCGGTTATTCTTTTAAAGACAAACTAGTTCAAAAACCGGACAAATATTCGACTTTTTAACTTCTGAACTGTTAGCATAGGTTTCAGAATTTAAAAGTATCTTATTTTTGTCCTTAAACCTGGAAAAGAACCAAACCCAAAAGCTAACAATAAATGGTCCGGTAACTCGTTTAATAGATAAACTAGTTTGAAAACCGCACCGACAAGTGACGATTTTAACTTCTGAATTTTAACATAAATTATAGAAGTTTAAAACAGTAAAAATAAGCTCAATAAGTTGCACAAGACCAGCCCCGAAAGTTAACAACAATCGTATATTAAAAACCTTCTAAAACCCGTATTTTGCAACTCGTTTAACTAAGAAATAAGCCCGTAAACCTAAATAAGATTATAACATTATTTTACAGCTTTAAAAATGATATTTTGAAAAATAACAAGATGACCCGAAACTGTTTTCGAGAAAACTCGCATTAAAAACCGAACTAGAAGCCAAACGGGCCGAAACCGAGTTCATTAGCATTAATACAGCCAAGTCTATGTTTCTAAAACCCATGGAATGTAAAAACAACTTATTTTTATTTATCATAACTGGTCTTAAGTGGTTTGATGACCAAAAGTAGGTTTTTATTTAAAAGGGTATATTTGGAACAAAGAATCAAGTTAAACCGTAACTTTCGAATATTATGAAACCGAACCCTTAAACAGAAGTTTATAATTTTAAAAAGGTAAATATAAGCTAAGATATGTTTAAGGGAAATCGGATTTACTAAACGGGCCCGTTTACAAACTTTAAAGTGTTGTTTCGTTTAAAACCGAACGGGCCGATTTTTAAGACTAAAACGCTACAAAAAGGTAAGATTCATATTTTTCCAGAAAATTTTGTTTAAATTATTTAATATAAATGTATAAAACATTTTATGGAAAAACAACACCTCTTTGGTCAAGATTTGATATTTAACCGCTAGTTGAGGTGAACCGACATAAACCGAACGGGCAGTTTCAAAAATACAATAATATGAACATTCTGATTTTTTTACAGTAAGTATATTTTAATAAAGTTATAATTTTAGTGTTTACTTATTTTTCCTACAATTTACCAAGTCCTAAACCCGGTTATCACCATAACGAATGCTAAACGAAAGTTCGGGAACTAAGTCCTTACATCACCAAATTTGCTGAAATCTCAGATCTGAAAATAATACGTTTTTGAATACCTTAATATTCTTGAAAATATTGGAGTTTTAATTATTAGGGAGTTTGTTTACGAAAATCACATTTTAAAAAGGCTTGTCATTAAAAACCGACAACACCGATAACTACCTATATTGTTAACTTTTGAAAACCCGAAGCCTGATGTTTCCATCCAGAAATGACCATGCAATTGATGTGAATAAATTATATAGTTCTTATGGTCATACGGTAACCCGCAACCGAACATAAGGCCCAGACTTTCTAAATATAGAAACTTTACTAAAACCCGGTCAAATAAAACGAGATTATTGACACAATTAGTAGTTAAACTAAATACTTGAACACACATCAAAAACATTATAAATTGTATAAGAGTAAGCTTAGGAAACTTTATCCATCGGGAACTTAACACTTGGGCCACCACTTAGAATTAAATACTCGCTTCACCATTGAATCTTTATTGAGGTTAAAACTAGTTGAGTTAAGTATTTATAATTCGTTATTTACCATAGGAATCACCACTTTCGGGAAGTCAGTCATTGATTTACCTGGAGCATTCATTGAGTCTCGCGTGTAATCCCTTTTTACTTAAATTTTTAGGAACTAGTACATACTCCTAAACTTTTTGTATGGTATGGAACTATCAGGGTGTTTTACTACTAAATTTTGTCCCAAGTTTTACACAATCATTAGCCCGAGGGGATGGGTTGGAGGCTTGTATGGGTAGTACTATTTGGGAGACCCCACGCACAGTGACCCTATGTTGGGTAAACCACACTGAGATCTGCGGATCGTTGCGGCATATAACCTACGTGTTTGATTATTGCTTTTAGCAGGGCGATAGTCTGGGACGGTATAACTTCTAGTATTAGTTGGGGATGCTTATTCTTGTTGCAGGTTTGATTGTGGACTTGATATGTGATATACCATGATGTGTGAACTTTATTATTATATGCCTTAAACTAACGAGCTCACCAACATTATGTTGACGTATTTTAGTATGTACTTTTCAGGTAACTTAGCCATTGGGGAAAGGAATTAGCCATAGTCGCCTTAGTGAACCGTAGAAGCCTTGGTTTTCAAGAATAAAGTAATGTGGTCATGGAAGACTACTTGATAAATAAAGATGTAATCGTTAGATGACATCCTAGACTAATTAATGGTGCTATGCACCTAAGACAATTTAGGGTCATGGTGACCCGTTTGCTTTAGTTGTACCTTTGAATTTGCAAACTCTTAGCATATTATGAATTTCCTTTAAGTTTATTTATTTTCCGCTGCTCATGGTTGATACCAGTCGGTCACGACTAGTCCCCCTGGGTCGGGTGTGACTGATTGGTATCAGAACCTATGGTTTAGCGAATTAGGAACCCCTTAGGTGCCTAAGCTTTAACCAACCTGAGAAACCCGACCACGAGTTGACATAGGAAACACCACCCTTAAGCAAACATTACCCGAATGATTTTGGAACCCAAATCCAAGCTAGGAATTTAAGTAACAAGGGTTAACTAGCATAATGTTATATACTTATGTGCTAATCGATTAAATTGTTATACTTTGATTTTGTTTTCTTTTTTTTTACGTTTTCTTTTGCGCGCTAAGTTTTTATTTCACAGAGATGGAAAACAATGGAAAGAACGTTAACGAAGGATCCACCCAGTCCATTGTACACCGTGATTTTAACACATTCTTCACGCCGCCAACTCAACCTGCTGTTGGATCATCCCGTCAAGCAGGTGCTGGGAAGACACGAGAGGCATCGCCGCTCCATGGAATGCCTTACATTTTATCCTAGTCTGAGACCGAGCCGACAGAGGAGTCAAGTGGGTATAGTGCACCCGCGAGAAGGAGCCGATCACGAAGCCACTCACACCATTCGAGGGAGGTTCGAGCTGGACCAACAGGTGGACCAAGACCCCGACCTGGAGCAAGAATATTGGCACAAACTGACACTGCATTTCAACAAGAATGGAACCAGCTGCGGTCCTCGTTCCACATGGAGCCTCCAGTTCTGAGGGTACCAACCACACAGGTACTCCCAGCAGGTTTGCATATGCATGAGATGGCACCCAGGCGAAGTGTTCATATCGGACACTCGATGCGATATGATGGTCCTCGTCAGATTGAGGCGGGACGTGTGAGCTTCTCTGGATACGCTGACAGCCGAGACCCCTACTTTCAGTATTCAAGGGACTTCTATACTGAGGAGCGTGGACGGATGGCCATACGAGAGGTGGAAGCGCTGCGTCAACGAGCTCAAGAAGCGGAAGAAGCTGTGGATAAAGCAACCGAGCGCTTGGAAGACTTGGCTACGACAATGAACCGCACAGGGAGGTTCCTTGGTGGGTTAAAGATGAGAGTCATGAAGCGTCATTGAGTGTGATGGAGTTCAGTTATGTTTGTTATTTGTTTTCATTTATCTTTTGTACTAGGCATCATGTGCCATGACACTATCCTTTATTTTCCTGTTTAGGGCATCAAGCGAGTACGCTTTTGTCCACATGACATTGCTTATTTCTATTTAATATATAGGCAACGAGCGATTATGCTCCTGTCTAAATTTTGGTCAATTATTTAATTGCATGGTTGAAAATGTGTGCCGTGAATAAATGTTAGATTGTTTGTATGTATAGAAATGTGCGTATTTGAATTGATAATTTAACTTGGTTCAATTATAGAAAAATGGCACGAAGAAGAGGCCGTGGACGTCCCCACGGTGTAGGCCGTGGAAACCGAGCCGCCACATGTGGAGGTCGTGATGGCCCAACCGTTGAAACATCAGTTAACAATAAAGACGAGGTCGATCAAAATGCTAACCTTGAACAACTGATAGCTAAGGGTATCGCCAAAGCCATACCAAATATTGTGGCCCAACTGAATGCTAGCAAGGGAGGAGGAAACGACAAGGATCAAAATAACAACGATAAGGATCAAAATAACAATGACAAGGAAAAGCAAGATGATCGTGTGAAAACTGCTGAAAGGAATGGTTGCACCTACAAGACCTTTATGGCATGTAAACCCCCAGAGTTTTTTTGGTACTGAAGGAGCTACTGGAGCCATTAGGTGGCTCGAAGAGATGGAGTCCATACTAAACATCAGCAACTGCTTAGCAGCCGACAAGGCCAGATTTGCCGCAATTTCATTCAAAAGCGGGGCGTTAGCTTGGTGGAACATGTTAATGGGCACTAGAGGAGAATATGCACTCACCCGCATGAGTTGGGGAGACTTTAAGAAGTTGGTGACTGAGAAATTCTGCCCTGTGAACGAGATTGAGAAAATGGAAGTGGAGTTCCTTTCTCTGGAAATGAAAGGAACCGCGCACTTAGAGTACACTACTAGGTTTGAAGAACTCTCTAGGCTAGTACCGCACTTGGTGACCCCAGAGTCAAAAAGAATTGGGAGGTATTTATGGGGCTTAAATCCCCAAATTAGGCCATCATTGAGGGCTTCCAAGCCTGCTACTTTTCAAGAGGCTGTCGATACTGCTGCTGTGCTAACATATGAGATTGCAAGAGGTTTTAATGGGTTGAAGAGGAATTCGGATGATGTTAAGACCAAGAATGACCAAGGGAGTAGCTTTAAGAAGTTGGATACTGGGGCAAATAAGGGTTAGTTTGGAGGAAGTTATGGTAGGAGATTTGGAAGTGGAGGGAAGATTTACCAGGGGAATAGGCCGAGGTGTAACAAGTGCAACACTCATCACTATGGCACATGTAAGAAGCCGTGCAACAAATGTAACTGAGTGCACGATGGACTGTGCAAACCCTCGACCTACTACCGTTGCAAGAAAACTGGACATCTCGCAAGGGATTGTAAGGAACCACCCAAGTGTTATGAATGTGGAGAGCTTGGCCACATCCACCCCAACTACACGAAACCCAAAAACCCTCAGGGGCAAATGTTGGAAGGCCTGCTGGATGTGCCTTTATGATAACAACAGAAGAGGCTCGTCAAGAACCAGACATGATAACGGGTAAGTTCCTACTAAATGACTTTTATGCTTCTGTATTGTTTGATACCGGCGCAACCAAAAGTTTCATTTCTACGACCTTTAGACCTATGATTGGATTAGATTCTTGTAAGTTGAATGACGAATATACGGTAGAATTGGCAGATGGGAAAATAATGAAAGTAGGAGAAATGATTCAAGGATGTTCCTTGCATTTGGATAACCAAACGTTTCCTATAGATCTCATGCCAATCAAATTAGGAGGTTTTGATGTAGTTGTAGGGATGGATTGGTTAGCAAAGTATAAGGCCGAAATTATTTGTGATAAAAAGTTGATAAGAATCCCATTGTCTGACAATAAGACACTTGTGATTTGCGGTGAAAAGCCGAGGGAAACACCAAACCTTATCTCGTGCTTGAAGGCAAATCAATGTGTCCGGAAAGGATATGTCACCTATCTTTCCTATATGATAAAGGTGGAAAAAGAAAGGCGAATTGAGGACGTACCGATTGTATCCGAGTATTCCGATGTATTCCCCGAAAATTTGCCTGGACTACCACCTCATCAACAAGTCGAATTCCGAATTGACTTATTGCCAGGAGTAACCCCAGTTGCTAAAGCGCCCTACCGACTAGCACCATCGGAGATGCAAGAGTTAGCGACACAATTGCAAGAGCTCATGGATAAAGGATTTATTAGGCCAAGTTTCTCGCCTTGGGGAGCCCCCGTTCTGTTTGTTAAAAAGAAGGATGGAACGCTTAGAATGTGCATTGATTAGAGAGACTTGAACAAAGTGACAATCAAGAACCGGTACCCACTACCGAGAATTGATGACTTGTTCGATCTTCTTAAAAATCGATCTAAGGTCAGGATATCATCAAATGAGAATCAAGGAGGATGATATACCAAAGACCGCATTCCGAACAAGGTATGGGCACTACGAGTTTTTAGTAATGCCATTTGGTTTAACCAATGCGCCCGGAGTATTTATGGACCTTATGAACTGTGTGTGCAAGCCATACTTGGACAAGTTCGCGATAGTGTTTTTTGATGACATATTGGTCTATTCAAAAAGTGAAAGACAGCACGAGGAGCATTTGAGGTTGATTCTAGAACTTCTTAGAAATGAGCAACTCTATGCAAAGTTTTCAAAGTGTGAATTTTGGATGAGAGAAGTGCAATTTTTAGGACATGTTGTGAATGAGATCGGAATTCAAGTGGACCCGTCAAAAATAGAAGCCATTAAGGAGTGGAAAGCCCCTAAGACACCCACCGAAATTAGGCAATTTTTGGGATTAGCTGGTTACTATAGGAGATTCATTGAAAATTTTTTCCGAATAGCTCAACCTTTAACCTCGTTAACCCAAAACAAGACTAAGTTTATATGGGGAGAAAAACAAGTCGAAGCATTCGAGACTTTAAAACAAAAACTATGTAGTGCTCCGATCTTATCATTACCCGATGGGACGGAAGACTTTATAGTTTTTTATGATGCCTCACGACAAAGAAAGAAGGTGATAGCCTACGCATCTCGACAATTGAAGCTGCACGAGAAGAACTATACAACCCGTGACTTGGAACTTGGAGCTGTTGTTTTCGCACTCAATATGTGGAGACATTATTTGTACGGAACAAAGTGTATCATATACGCGGATCATAAGAGCCTACGACATATCTTCGACCAAAAGATGCTAAATATGCGACAAAGACGGTGGGTGGAGTTGTTGAACGACTATGATTGTGAAATTCAATATCATCCTGGGAAGGCAAACGTTGTAGCAGATGCCTTAAGTAGAAAGGAAAGAGTCAAACCACTAAGAGTGCGTGCTTTAAGAATAAGTGTGCAAGCTAGCTTAATTTCCCAAATTAAGATTGCACAAGAAGAAGCACTTAAGGAAGAAAACCTTGTCAATGAAGAATTGACAGGAATAGAGAAACGGTTGGTAACTGCTAGTGATGGAACAATGAGGTATGAGAATAGGACATGGGTGCCATGTTTTGGTAATCTAAGGGAGGTGATCTTGGACAAAACCCACAAGTCAAGATATTTAATTCACCTTGGAAGCAACAAGATGTACCACGGATTAAGGACTAATTATTGGCGGCCCAGAATGAAAAAGACGATTGCGACCTACGTGAGAAAATGCTTAACTTGTTCCAAGGTTAAGGCCCAGAATGAAACCGTCTGGACCATTGCAACAACCGGAAATTCCCGAATGGAAATGGGAACGAATCACAATGGACTTTTTGACGAAATTGCCAAGGACTGCAAGAGATTATGACTCAATTTGGGTAATAGTGGACCGATTGACAAAATCTGCACATTTCTTACCAATAAAGGAAAATTATAGTTTGGAGAGGTTGGCTAAGTTGTACGTGGATGAGATAGTCTCTCGCCATGGTGTACCAATCTCAATTATTTTAGATCGTGATAGTCGATTTACCTCAAATTTTTGGAAATCTTTTCAGCGAGCTTTAGGTAAGCGTTTAGACCTAAGCACTGCTTACCACCCCAGACCGATGGTCAAAGTGAGCGAACCATTCAAACGTTGGAAGACATGTTGAGGGTATGCGTCTTAGATTTCGGAGGAAGTTGGGATACTCACTTACGGCTAGTGAAATTTTCATACAATAATAGCTATCACACTAGCATTCAAGCAGCGCCATTCAAAGACGTATATGGTCGTAAGTGTAGATCACTTGTGTGTGGGCAGAAGTGAGAGATAGTCAATTGACAGGACCCGATATCATTCAAGAAACGACCGATAGAATTATCAAGATTAGGGAGAAGTTGAAAACGACAATGGACCGGTACAAAAGCTATGCCGATGTTAGACGAAAGCCACTAGAATTTGAAGTTGGTGATATGGTTTTGTTAAATGTGTCGCCATGGAAAGGCGCTATCCGTTTTGGAAAGAAAGGTAAATTAATCCCAAGATACATAGGACCATTTGAAGTGTTGGAAAGAATTGGTGCGGTGGCATATCTTCTTAAATTACCACTGGAATTGGGTAATATCCACGACATATTTCATGTGTCCAATTTAAGTAAATGTGTAGCCGACGAATCGTTAGTCATACCGCATGAGGAACTCAAACTTGATGAGAAGTTGAACTTTGTAGAAGAACCGCTTGAAGTGGTAGATAGGCAAGTGAAGAAGCTTAGGAGACGTCAAATCCCGATAGTGAAAATTAGGTGGAATTCGAAGAGAGGACGTGAGTTTATGTGGGAGATAGAGGACGATGCAAAACGAAAATACCCGCATTTATTTTTAGACCAACGTGAAATTGACGAAGATGCATGTGTGATAGATGACCCCGAACCATAAAAGAGTGTTGCATGATCTAATCCCTTATATCTAAAAAGGTAATTGTGTTCCTAGATTGCAAATGTGATACGTGCTATGTGTTTACATGTCGAGATTAGCATCGTGCTAGTTTGTTAGTTAGCTAAGGAATGGAACTACTAGAGTATGAGAACCACACCTTAACCAAATTTCGAGGACGAAATTTCTTATAACCATGGGAGACTGTGACAACCCCAAATATAGGGCTAAATGTTTTTTTATCGATAGATACCGAACATAGTTCTGGTCGAATCGACCGTATGTCGATAGGCTTGGTCAAATAAAAACAAAACGAACAGGGACTAGTTTAACCGAAACGAACCCGAGCCTGATAACTCGACAATTTTAAGAAACAGTCCAACAATTATTTAATCTTATGGGGTATCCAAAATATATAACACAAACATCGAACGACATTCTATATCATGTCCGGTAACCGAATCAAATGAAACAAAAACTGATAAACAAGAATCGTGATTTGTAGTACAATCACCTACAATATATTACACATGATTTTCATACAAAGACCAGCCCCATTGTAAATATTTAGAACATTTTATGTATAATAACATTAACAACAACAACGACAACAATAATAATAATAATAATAATAATAATAATAATAATAATAATAATAATAATAATAATAATAATAATAATAATAATAATAATAATAATAATAATAATAATAACAAAAGATATTATATCTCAAAAATCCAAAACAAATCCCTGCAGCCCAATTTCCCCCATTCACGTTCCAGCAACTCCCTTCCCCCAATCAGAGCCTGTGCATGCCTTCAGTATCCAAGAAATTCTCTGATTAAATCTTTCCCACTTCTTATTTAAATCAATGTTATCATCTTTATTCTTACAACACCTTCAAAGAAAACTATCTGTTATCTGCTTCTTACTCTGTCTCTCTGCCGAAGATTCTGAACCAGCCAAGGAGCATCCGTAATCTGGTAATCCAGTGTTCTGTTATTATTCTATTCCGATTCTGAACCCTAATCGACTGTTGCTAATATTCTGGTCGCTTACAGCAGCCATATTCTTCCGTGTGTCTCTCTGTCTTGCTCATGGAACCGGTCCAAAATCAAGGAATCATGCTGCTCGTGAACCCTAACATACACCAGGTACCACAACCCATATTCATTTTTGTCCGCATATTATTCTAAGTTTTGGCTCCGTGTTAAACCCGCATGTTAAACCGTGATCGAATAAGTAAATAAAATTGCTTAAAATTTATCTAATCATGTTAATAAATTTGATTTAGAGCATTAGTAAATTAACTTTCTGAATAAGTTCGAATTTGTAAACAAAAACCTTGTTTTTAAACAAAACGGGCCAAGAAACCGAACCTTAAAACTTTGTTTACATAATAACCAGAATCTTCAGAATCTATAACTGGTATGGAACCTTAAAAATACATGTCATGCAGTCCCAAAACCGTGGCCAAAGTAATGGCCATTCGGTTATTCGTTTAAAGACAAACTAGTTCGAAAACCGGACAAATATTCGACTTTTTAACTTCTGAACTGTTAGCATAGGTTTCAGAATTTAAAAGTATCTTATTTTTGTCCTTAAACCTGGAAAAGAACCAAACCCAAAAGCTAACAATAAACTGTCCGGTAACTCGTTTAATAGATAAACTAGTTTGAAAACCGCACCGACAAGTGACGATTTTAACTTCTGAATTTTAACATAAATTCTAGAAGTTTAAAACAGTAAAAATAAGCCCAATTAGTTGCACAAGACCAGCCCCGGAAGTTTACAACAACCGTATATTAAAAACCTTCTAAAACCCGTATTTTGCAACTCGTTTAACTAAGAAATAAGCCAGTAAACCAAAATAAGATTATAACATTATTGTATAGCTTTAAAAATGATATTTTGAAAAATAACAAGCTGACCTGAAACTGTTTTCGCGAAAACTCACATTAAAAACCGGAACTAGAAGCCAAACGGGCCGAAACCAAGTTCGTTAGTATTAACACAGCCAAGACTATGTTTTTAAAACCCATGGAATGTAAAAAAAACTTATTTTTATGTATCATAACTGGTCTTAAGTGGTTTGATGACCAAAAGTGGGTTTTTGTTTTAAAATGGTATTTTTGGAACAGAGAATCAAGTTAAACCGTAACTTTCGAATATTATGAAACCGAACCCTTAAAACAGAAGCTTATAATTTTAAAAAGGTAAATATAAGTTAAAATATGTATAAGGGATATCGGATTTACTAAACGGGCCCGTTTACAAACTTTAAAGTGTTGTTTCGTTTAAAATCGAACGGGCCGGTTTTTAAGACTAAAACGCTACAAAAAGGTAAGATTCATATTTTTCCAGAAAATTTTGTTTAAATTATTTAATATAAATGTATAAAACATTTTATGGAAAAACAACACCTCTTTGGTCAAGATTTGACATTTAACCGTTAGTTGAGGTGAACCGACATAAACCGAACGGGCAGTTTCAAAAATACAATAATATGAACATTCTGATTTTTTAAAGTAAGTATATTTTAATAAAGTTATAATTTTAGTGTTCACTTATTTTTCCTACAATTTACCAAGTCCTAAACCCGGTTATTACCAAAACGAATGCTAAACGAAAGTTCGGGAACTAAGTCCTTATGTCACCAAATTTGCTGAAATCTCAGATCTGAAAATAATACGTTTTTGAATACCTTAATATTCTGAAAAAAATTGGAGTTTTAATTATTAAGGAGTTTGTTTACGAAAACCACATTTTAAAAAGGCTTGTCGTTAAAAACCGACAACACCGATAACTACCTATATTTTAACTTCTGAAAACCCGAGGCCTGATGTTTCCAACCAGAAATGACCATGCAACTGATGTGAAAAAATTATATAGTTCTTGTGGTCATACGGTAACCCGCAACCGAACATAAGGCCCGGACTTTCTATGTATTGAAACTTTACTAAAACCAGGTCAAGTAAAACGAGATTATTGACACAATTAGTAATTAAACTAAATACTTGAACACACATCAAAAACATTATAAATTGTATAAGATTAAGCTTTCCATAAAAGGAAACTTTATCCATATTAACACTTGGGCCACCACTTAGAATTAAATACTCGCTTCACCTTTGAATCTTTATTGAGGTTAAAACTAGTTGAGTTAAGTATTTATAATTCGTTATTTACCATAGGAACCACCACTTTCGGGAAGTCAGTCGTTGATTTACTTGGAACATGCTGTGAGTCTCGCGTGCAATCCCTTTTTACTTAAATTTTTAGGAACTAGTACATACTCCTAAACTTTTTGTATGGTATGGAACTATCAGGGTGTTTTACTACTAAATTTTGTCCCAAGTTTTACACAATCATTAGCCCGAGGGGATGGGTTGGAGGCTTGTATGGGTAGTACTATTTGGGAGATCCCACGCACAGTGACCCTATGTTGGGTAAACCACACTGAGATCTGCGGATCGTTGCGGCATATAACCTACGTGTTTGATTATTGCTTTTAGCAGGGCGATAGTCTGGGACGGTATAACTTCTAGTATTAGTTGGGGATGCTTATTCTTGTTGCAGGTTTGATTGTGGACTTGATATGTGATATACCATGATGTGTCAACTTTATTATTATGTGTCTTAAACTCACGAGCTCACCAACATTATGTTGACATATTTTAGTATGTACTTTTCATGTAACTTAGCCATTGGGGAAAGGAATCAGCCCTAGTCGCCTTAGTGAACCGTAGAAGCCTTGGTTTTCAAGAATAAAGTAATGTGGTCATGGAAGACTACTTGATAAATAAAGATGTAATCGTTAGATGACATCCTAGACTAATTAATGGTGTTATGCACCTAGGACAATTTAAGGGTCATGGTGACCCGTTTGCTTTAGTTGTACCTTTGAATTTGCAAAACTCTTAGCATATTATGAATTTCCTTTAAGTTTATTAATTTTCCGCTGCTCATGGTTGATACCAGTCGGTCACGACTAGCCTCCCCTGGGTCGGGTGTGATAGTTGGAACTTTATACCACGGGTTTTCATGGTTGGAATTATTTGAAGATAGCAGTGTGACCCTTCTTGTTAGAACTTGTGTAATGAATGTGTTCCGAGACCTTAGCTTGGCATTAGTGCAAAATTGATAGAGGCATTTAGGTATAGCCTCGTCTGGATGAGTGCGAGTGTGGGTTTTGGGGGTTGGGCCTCATACATTATACATATGAGAGTTGTTAACGAAAGGGGCGGGGGGTTGTTTCTTTTAGAAGCCAATTCTTGGACTTATTATTTTTCAATCAACCCCTTTGTTACATTTGCGAGACGATCCATCTTAGTAGGTTATTTCGTGTAATTGTATCGTTGTTTGGTAATTGATATTAGAATTTAGTATTATGTTTATTTGACTGTTGAATATATGCAAAAAAAAAGATTCATTATTCAAAGTATCGAGATTCGAACAAAAAAAAAGACTGATAAAGTTAGTCGTGTTTGTAGTTGTTTATTTTATTTCTTAGGTTTTCTTATAATGTATGTAATAAGCCAGATCGGATCGCCTGAGCTACTTTCAATATTCCCATTCCGTACCTGAACACTTGGCCCCGTTACAACCAATAATAATCCCTCTTGATTTGTGTGAGTGTCTATGCATTCATAGGTGGAGGTTCGATAGTTACACAAGCTTATTAGAGTGGATTGGCACATGTGCATTTTGGTGGACTAGCGCATCATGCTAGCTTTGAGAAAAGTATTGAGTGGAAAGTTGAGAGAGGTGTGTTGCGTGAAAGAAAAACAGGAAACGTGTTAGGTTTGGTTGAAATTCTAGGTTTGAAAAATAAACGCGTTAATAATGCAAATACGAAACATATGGGAATAGGGTATGACTTGGGACCATAATCGAGATGTGTTTTGCTGAATGGGTTAATTTTTTTACTTTTAATGATTGATATGCTTGAGGGCAAGCAACGGGTAAGTGTGGGAATGTGACGGGTGGCCCATTGTATAACTCTTAAGTGATATAAGATCGTTAATAACCATGCAGACAACTGGTTTATTTTGTGGAATTAGTTGACTATGGTTACTCATATAATTGCAGGTAGGAGAAGATAGAGGATGTAATTACGAGAATGTGGGCGAAAACGGTGAACAAAACGGAGTTGAAACGAGAAAGTTATGAAGAAAACAAGGAGGCAAGAATGGAAGCCACCGTAGCTTACGGTGGCCACCGTAAGCTACGGTGTCCCCTGATGAAAATGGTCACCGTAAGGCAGTTTTAAGCCACCTTGGGTAATTTGGAAGCCACCGTAAGCTATCGTGGCCACCGTAGCTTACGGTGGGCCTGACGCTGAAACTTGTAAAAGCCTTATAAACTCGTTTTAGGGACGGCTTTTGACATCTTATCATATCCTTTGATCATAGAGTGACCTAGAGCCGATTTTGGGGTGCAATAACATTATTGTGAGTGTGGTAATCATTAGAGACTTGATTTTGATTCATGTGAAGACTTTAATTGAAGGAATGATGAGCCGAATCATGCTCGGCTAATTCTCTTTGTCTTTTCCCTCGGATTGTAAGGTTTTATTATGAATGTTGATTGAATGATTATGCAATTTCTGAGATAATAGTTTAATCTTGATGATTTCATTATTATGGTGTTTAATAGTTGATTGATAGATTGTTAGTTTGTTGAGTTCGTATTCTAAACCGTCAGTTCTTGGTGCTTTAAATAATCGAGATTAATCGGGAGCGATTCGGGGTTGGATAAACTAATTGCTTTTTGAGTGATTACCTTGCGTTGTATAATCCAAGTACTTGATCCTCACTTATCGCAATCGTTTACATAATCATGAACTTTATTTTATCGTTTATCTCAGTTTAAACATTTATTTTGACATTTGTAGAAACCTTAAACCGAGGGAAGACATATTTTTCCGTATTAATTTAAAACTCGTTAAATTGGTTTCAGTTCGTTTTTGTTAATCAAATCAAACAACCAAATCTTTGAAATATTTCCTGCACTTAGATTAATATAGATAAATTACTTTGCTACTTAATAACACATTTTCCACAAACTCCCTGTGTTCGGTACCCGCTTAACGCTATCTAATTAGTTGTAATCGGTTTATTTTTGAGTGAGTCTTCGACCTCACGTCAGCGGCCACAACCTTGGTCTTTCAAATTACCTTCAGACAAGTTTAGGTCGATGTCAATTTGATTCTACGACCCGCTCGAAGAGACGTATGTGCTGGACGCACTAGTTTTTGTACATTTTTTCCCCATCGGCAAAGTCCTCCTCACATAGTTCAATCCATTTCGAGCACTTTCTTAACACCTCCCACAAGTAGTTCTCGTCAAACGTCTTCCCCACCCCGTACCTCCTTAACACCTCTTGTTTCTATTCATCACATGTGAATTGGTAAACCAAGAGATCATCGGACCCACTCGCCCGCATTCGGTTCGCATTGCGGTTATGTATATTGGTAAACAATCCTACATATTTACGAGTATCGGTCCACCGACCCGATATCATATTTTCGGTACGAGCCCTACTCCCCACTTGATCATAATATCATTCCCGATACTTGGCCCAAAAAACTCGAGCTCTTTGAAAGTCGGCTACAAAATAACTAACAAAAAATGTAATAAGTACACACAAAACTTAAAAGTTATATTAAACAATAAAATTCACAAAGTAATTTACCCGCGTTCCGATCTTGGGATATTTCAATCCAAGCTTTTGCTAACGCAAGTTTCTCTTCTTCAGACCAAGGAGTAGATTTCCGTTTAGCCGGTGCCGAAGGACCAACCGCTTCTCCGGTTTTCTTCCCCTTTTTGTGGGATCGTTTTGCCGGCTTCTCCGGTGCCGGCTCCGTTTGTGTTTTCTAGACCGAATAATCGGATTGTGACATATCCATGAATGCTTGAATTGATTCGTCGTCCAAGTTGTTTAATTCCTCGGGATATTAAGAGGGTATTAAAGCATGACAAGTTATTTTCTCAGTTATTAATTAACAAAATAACAAATCATTTCACTACATTGACTCTATAAACATATATTTCATATTTCACCCTATAATATGTTTTAAATGTGAAATGTGTAAGCCTATTTAGCCTTACCATTTACGTTTAGAGATTTGCCTTTTTTACCAGCTTCTCTCATAACACATAGGTTTATTAACAAGTGATATAAGTATGTGTATTATTAAATGTCATTTTAATCATCATCTACAACAGAAACCCAATTTTTACTAGCGTTTTTATTTGTAATATATTGATTACCTAAAACATTCCAATGGTGGTAGATGCACTTTTTTTTTAAAATTAGCTTATGTATTTTCTTTCAGTGTGACTGTGCTTGGATATTGCACTGTACTGATCTTAATAGCTGTTCAATGTGTTTGGCGTGTTTATTAAAATTGTTGATGTTCAAAAGAAAATCTATGAGTCATGTAATAATAGTAATAAGATGTCTTCATTCTATCCTAGTAGTAAGTATAATAAATATAGGGCTTTCTACAGTTTTTATAATAGAATACTGGTGGGTTTAAATCTTGCAAGGTGCAAATATAATTGTTTATAGATTAGTTCTAAATGAATTTTATTCATTGAGTTTGGGTCTTATAGTATCATTTTCAACCTCTTACTAATTAATTCAAATGATTTATTTATACTAAATAGACAAGTAAGTCTAAAATATTAGAAAATTAAAGTTAAGCTGAAGAAGACATGAGTAAGACGTGATATGACTTCGGGAATTTTTTGGATCGCTATGAGCCTGACTTCGGGAATATCCTATCTCATTTCTACGACCACGGAGAGATCAGTAGAGGATGTGGGTTGTCTTTTATTACTATAATTACAAATTCTAAAGACCCAATTTCATTAAACGAATATCATCCTATTAGTTTGATTGGGTCGGTGAGTAAGGTTATATCCAAAGTATTGGCTAATAGGATCAAGAAGGTAGTTTCGTCTGTCATCTCGGACACCTAATCTGCGTTTATCAAAGGTGGGATCTCTTTGAGGTTGACTTCGGGAATATCCTATCTCATTTCTACGACCACGAAGAGATCATTAGAGGATGTAGGTCGTCTTTTATTACTCTAATTCCTAAATCTAAAGACCCAATTTCATTAAATGAATATCGTCCTATTAATTTGATTGGGTCGGTGAGTAAGATTATATCCAAAGTCTTAGCTATAGGATCAATAAGGTGGTTTCGTCTGTCATCTCGGAGACCCAATCTGCCTTTATCAAAGGTAAAGTCATCGTTGATGGACCGTTAATTTTGAATGAGATATTGTCTTGGTCGAGGAAAAGAGATATGAAGGCCTTCTTTTGAAACTAGATTTTGAGAAGGCATATGACAATGTCAATTGGGAATTCTTAGTTTATGTTATGAACAAATGGGGTTCCCGGATCGCTGGTGTATGTGGATCAAAGGCGTTTTGAGATCTTCGGTCTTGGTAAATGCCCCCCCCCCCCCACCTTCGAATTCCACTACACTAAAGGAATTAGGCAAGGTGATCCTCTTCTCCTTTTATTTTCCTATTGGTCATGGATGATTTGGCGTGCATGATATGATAGGCTGGGGAGTCGTGGATCATCTCGGGTATTCGTTTGCCTCATGGGGGTCTGATTATTTATCACATTTTTTACGTAGACGACACGGTGATTATTGGCAGGTGGTCTTCGGATAATATCAGAAATGTAGCGAGGATTCTTAGGTGTTTTCGTTTATGTTCCGGGTTGAAAATGAATTTCCAAAAATCTAATCTTTCCAGTTGTAAAGCTAGTGACCAGGAAGTTGCTTACATGGCTAGGGTGTTGGGGTGCAAAACTGGTTCGTCTCCTTTTGTCTACCTGGATATTAAGGTTGGAGCCAACGTGAACAGGATTGCAAACTGGGAACAGGTGATTGATGTGTTTGAAGATAGGCTCTCGTTATGGAAATCACATACTTTATATATCGGTGGTAGGGTTATCCTCATCAAATCGGTTTTAGAGAGCCTTCCGGTTTACTTTATCTATTTATTTAAGACCCCGACTAAGGTAATTGATGTCTTGGAGGGCATTATGAAGAAACTTTTATGGGGAGGTTCTAATGAGGTGAAAAAAATTCACTAGATCGCTTGGGATAAAGTGGCTCTTCCCAAAAGGTTGGGTGGTCTTGGTTTGTGCAAACTTGGAGTGTTAAACCAACTCTCCTAACTAAGTGGGTGTTGAGATATAAATCAGATAAGAACAAGCTTTGGAAAAAAGTTGTTGAATGTATTCATTGGTCTAGAGATGATAGAAAAGTGGTTCCTTTTAACAATAATATTTCAGTGGCTTAGAAGGTGGTGACGAAAAGTCTTAATTTATTGGAATTTATTGGAGATGGGAGGGGTGAAATTGGAGTACCTTTTTAAAGAAATTGTGGGAGACGGGAATAACATAAGGTTTTGGTCAGATCTTTGGTATGGTGACTCCTTGTTGAAAGATAGTTTTCCTAATTTGTTCCTTTTAGAAAAGAATAAGACCTACAAAATAAGTTAGAGAATATGGTGGTTAGACAACCAATATGGGTGGAAATGGAATTGGTGGAGGGAACCGACAACCAATGAATAATGGTTCGAGTGGGAAAATTTGTTCAAAGTTATGTCCTCTATTAGATGGCAAGGGGGAGATGACTCTTGGAAATGGTTAGGGGGTGGCTCTAGTGAGTTCTCAGTTAGCTAGGTCAGAAAAGCAATGATTCCTCTTTCCTCCAGTTTGGAACATTTAATCTCTTTATGGTGTAAATGGGTTCGCCTCAAATGCAATATATTTGCGTGGAGAGTTGTGTTGAACAGACTTCCTACATATGAAGCCCTAATTAGGAGTAGTATCGGGGTTCAGTACCCTAACTGTGTCTTGTGTAGCTCGGGTTTTGACTCGGTTGATCACGTTTTTTCTGGTTGCTTTTTTACTTCGGTGGTTTGGTTACATACTAGTGTCTGGTGCATGTTACCCCTATATTTGTTTTCTCGGTAGAAGATATCTTCAATTTTCATAACAAGGTTAACAAATGTGAGACTGAGAAGAAGATCATTCAAGGAATTATGGTTATTGCTTGTTGGAGTTTATGGAAGGCTAGAAACAAGAAGATTCACGAAGGGAAAGACACTAAAATGGAGGAGGTTTTTGATGAAATTAGATCTTTGGGTTTTATGTGGGTTAAGAATAGATCTAATTTTTTTCGGGTAATTGGGTTAATTAGTGTAAGTTTGTCTTAGTGCAATTTGTTGTGTTTGCAGTGGCTCCTCTGGACTTGGTGGAGGGGCACTATTTTTCTTCTTGTGGCTGTTTTGTTTTTAATGGTAATAAAGTTTATTTTTCAGGAAAAAAATGTGATGTGACACACGACTGTTACATTGACTAAGACTATTAATGAACAACTTTTTAACTTTTATATCATCCCTTTCGTTCCTTTGCTTTTATTGAATTACAAAAAGCTACCGCAATCATCAAGTAAAAATTAGAGTAAACCCCACAACACTAGAGCATGAAGTTTAGGGGAAACCTAATCGCAACCTCTAAAAAGTTGAAGTCATCATGCACAAAGCCATAATTCTTGTTCAATTGCTGCAACCACTCTACAACCACCATATATAAACCTAGCTATGAACATGCATATACAATCCTAACCCACTATAATTGATAATAAGCTATATTGGTTCAATATAAGTTAATTGAGCTGATCTTGATTTAGCAGTAAATATCTAAGACCTCCAAAGTAGCGATGAACACGCATATACAATCCTAACCCATAAAAATGCATAGTTGATATCCAATTATCATGATTGGCGTATAATAAAAAATACTTAATGGTAATCAATGTTTCCCTAGAGTATGTTGACTATAGACGTAGGGTAGCAAACAGCCTCAAATACCCACGAGATAAAACTCGCGGATCATTCAGGACACCCTCAGAAGATATCCGTGGGTAATCCGCAGTACCGCATAATGAACGGAAGACAAGAACCAAAGGAACGCAAGTTCAAACAATTACCTTAAAAGGTAAAGAACTTCCCACATGTGTGCGAATCTCCCAAATACGGAAGAAAGGTAGGATGACGTTAGCAAAGAAATTGTAGCCAACTTTCTTCTAGAACACTAATTCATTTATTCTTTGGAAAGGACATTCCTTCCTTCTTGAAGAGCATGTGACAGTGTGGATAATCAAAGGAGGACAACTGGATAGTTTGTTACAATAGTGCACATGGCTAGCTGTCACATCTTATCAAATTTCGCCATGTGTCCATTTAGGTAGAAGGAGCATATTCTCGAAAATGACAGCTGCACCAATCATATTCCCCGAACCACCGGCTATAAATACTAAACTCATCATCATGAGGTAAGGATTCACACTTCACATATTACATCAATTACTTAGTACTTTCTTTCTCTAAAGAACTGTACTTATTCTCACGCAAGAGGATGGTTACGAAAAGACCCCCACTCTTTTCCTTTCTGTAATGAGCTCACGGTGGTTCTGTTTTGCAGGCTGTCACCGTCGAAAATGCTAGATCTAGACCTTCGTGAACCTAATTACTGTTTCATAACCCATACCTTATGGAAATACCGATCTAACCTATACGGGTTTGGATCTGTGCTTTTTCATTGGCGTCATCCGTGATTTTTATAGAACATCCATTTTTTCGTTTTGTTGCTTAACATGAGTCAGCTTTAGCAGATTTCGGTGGAAACTCCAGCAACGGTGCAATGAACTGTTGGTCTGATTGGTCCTACTCTATATGATGTTGGCCGAGTAACAGTTGAGACTTGTCGGATTCGCTGAATTCCATATCTGGAAGCCAGATCTGGGATTTCTCTTTCGACGAGATCTCATCGTCAAAACTCAAGATCTGAGAAATTTCAAACTCTAGAAGAATGCTTGCAACTGCAACAAAAGCGAGTCATTGCAGAATACGCACGTAGGTTCAGGGAGGAAAGAGTTTGTGCTCGAACTTTAACGTATGATGAATCTGCCTCTCCTCCACAGACAGTTCCGCGAAGCCAACTTCATGGTAGTGCTATAACTTTGGAGTATTCTGAAGATATGGAAGAAGAGGGAAGTTGCAAAAAAGGTCGTCGGGTTGTACGAAGTGTTTTCCGTAGAACTGCGTATGATCAGAGTCGTGCTTCTAGGAATAAAAGGGATACCGAGTATCGTCGTGATGAGGACAGTTATTTCAGTGAAGACAGCCAAGTTCATGGACGTAAGGATACTACTCGCCCGCGTGCAATGATTCGGCACACAGAGTACTGTAATTGTGCGGAAGAAGATTTCACTAAGCCGTATCGACCCGCAACCTTTTCTAAAAAATCAAAGTGTAACAACTCGGATTTTAGTTTATTATTTTATATCCGTTACCCAACTCGTCTTTTATGTCCAAAAAATTTTATTAATAAAATACCGCGTCTATCGAGTTATTATTATTTAATAATTAATTGTTTATTATATTTTTTAATATATATAAATAACTTTCAAAGATATACATTCTTTAACCCATAAAATTACTTTAATCTCAATTTGTATCCTCATAAATAGTTCAAAGACTATTTAGCAAATTTGATAATTATAGTTCATTAAACCCATTAACCCGTTTCCCAAACCCGTGACCCGTTTAAGTTTCTTAAACATTAATTCTCGTCCTAATAAAAGAATTGATCTATGCAAATCTTTGTTTTGCCTATTTATGACCTCACCAACAAGGTGAATTAGGAAATCAGGATCTTGTTGATACGAATTTATTAAAATAACGAACCGCCTTAACCAAATTTGGTATTATACCTAACCCGTGCATTATACTTCAAGTAGTTTCGTCGGTGTAATCATACAGATATTAACTACAAAACCTTCTAGTTAATTAGGTTTTCATAGCCTACAAAACTGTTTGTATATTTGTTTGAGGCCGTCCGTAATACGATCCAATTAGCAATCAATTAAACATAGCAAGAGGTAAATTATTTATGCTTCTGTTTCATCGTTACTCCATAAACATTAACCCTATGGTTAATCCGCCAAACACTTTACAGATTGCCCGATTATGATTCTAGGGTTAATAATAGTTTTGGGAGATTTAAGCAGTAATCTTTTTTTTTCTTCCATATTTGAGTTAGTCACCAGCACAGTTGGCTAGTGCAATCTTGGGTAAGGCACTGGAAGCTTGGGGGTGCAGGTTCGAATCCCACCTAGCCCGTTTTGTTTGTTTTATTTTTGGGAAAAACCAGTTTAATCAACATATCAAGCCTTTTAATCATTTAAAACCTATTATATAAATTGTAAATACAATAATAAGTGTATATTTTGTCATAACCGACATGCCAACGGGTCGTTTCCGAATCTTTGTTAAAGTTATATATATATATATATATATATATTAAAAAATTGTAAAGGTTTAATCAACAATGATTTAAATAGATTTTAAATATAAAATACATAATTAAATTATATAAATATATCTTATGATTTTACATTTTAAAATATTTATTTGGTCAAGTATTTTCTAAAAAAATGTATTTTTATATATATAAATGTTTATATCTTATTTATTACAACTTTAAATAAAAATAATATTTATAATTAAAAGAATTTATTTATATATATTTTTAATAACCATTATAAAATAACTTTAAATAGAATATTATTTCACGTATACCCGTTCAATCTAAAATCTCTTTTTATATAAAGAATTTATTTATTAATCCGTAGTTATTTCTCTGTTATTATCTTACATAGGATTTGTTCGTTGATATTCTCAACGAGCGTGACGAGTGTTTATTTTACCGTCCTTATCATATTCATTCCTCTTGCTTATAAGGTGAGAAATTAATCCCCACCTTTTTACTTATTTTCCAAACTTTTGGGGACATATACATAATTACATTATTTACTTATTATTTGTTTTCACTAGCAATTGTTAACCTTGTGTGCTATTTATTATGTGCCTAACTTGCTACTTGTTTATTTGTTTATTTGAACGCATTCGGAGTGGTCCAACATATTCCCAATTAGTAGGATCATACGACCGTCGTAGTAGCCAAAGCCCACTTCGCATGGTGATGGTTTTACCGACACTTATTTATTTTCTCATTTTGCTTGATTGTGTATACCATAAGGACAATTTGCTTATTTTTCTCATATTATATTGTATTGAATTAACTTGTGTTTTACTCACTCAACCTAGTGTTGACAAAATACATCTATTTTATACGCATATGCAGGTTTTAGACTGAAATGAATGCAAGCTTTTGGAAGAGATTTAGATGCTGCTTTAAGTTAGAAGAATATTATCAAGACCCAACTTTTCAAGACTTAGATTTGAATTTATTTGTTTTGTTTCGTGAGTTGTACTTTGTTTTTTATAATTGTTAGAATATTTAATTGAATTCAATAGATATTGCCATTTTCAAATTGTTGCATGATAGTACCGTGAGAGCTGTGAACAATCATTTCACGCCCCAAAATTTCCGACTTTGGTTGGGTGTGACACAAACTTCACTCCACGGATTGCTACCGCACCTTTTCTAGTAAATGTGAAAATTCCTACCAACTTGGTTAAGAACAATTTAATGACTGATTCTAGTAATCATTTACTTAGTTTTACCGTGGTTGGTGGGGTCAGTGGGTGGACTTTACCATATTGGTGCCATATGTTTGCTCTTACATTGACGGGGGTTGCTCGTGAATGGTTTGAAAAGTTTCCCAAAGGATATATTCAAAGTTGGAACGATTTGGTGGCAAAGTTTTCACAACACTTTAGCCAACAAAGGAAACATACTTGTGATCCTGCGGAGAGTTTGGATGTGATTAGGCTTGATAATGAATCCGTTGAGGAATTCATTACTCGCTATAATGATGAGAGTTTGAACATTGGCGGTATCAATGAAGACATGTTGCGGGGTGCTTTTGAGGAAGAATGTGCGGAGCAAGGATTTGATCAAGTGTTTGACAGGAAGAGATGGAATGCCTAAAACTTTGGATAAATTTTTGTCAATAGAAAAAGTTTACGACGCGGCAATCCTAAGCAGATAGCAAAAACGTATTTCAAGAATGCAAGGTCAAATAAGGAAATGAGAGGCTCAATTTGGTCTGAAATTCAGCCACTCATAAAATTTTCCAAGCAGCCGGATGCAATAGCATTAATTGGTCAGAAGAACAAGGATCGTAGTTGAGGGCAGGAGAGTAACAAGTGGACTCCATTAACAAAAACTCCATTGGAAATTTTGACAACAGAAAATGTTGAATTCAAGAAACCGCAACAGATTATACGAAGAGCACATTTCAATCCAAATAAACAATGTTTGATTCATAATGATATAGGACACCACATTGATGATTGTGTAAGTTTGAGAAACGAGATTGAACAAGTGATACAGTCAGGCAAGTTACATCACTTGTTGAAAAATGTAAAACAAGGGGCCCGCAAGCAGTTCGCGCAAGCAGACAAAGACCCGCCTAAAAGAGTAAAAGATTTGAATGTTCACATGATCCAAGGAGGAAGACTCCGCAGATACAAGAGACCTGATATTGAAGGTGATGATTGGAAGAGTGAACTAGTAGTCTTGCTAGGGTTAAGGGCAGACCATGCATGAAGTACCCTCTAATCATTACAGCTTTGATCGGACATTACAGATCTCAGTATGTATTATTTGATACAAGACGTACATATGATATTATTTATGAACAGTGCTACGAACAACTTGATGAGGAGGATAAGGCGTGGTTGGAATATATTCATGCGCCATTAACTGGATTTGGTTATGAAGTTATGCACCCGCGTGGTGTCACTTTTTTCCCAGTTACTCTCAGCGATGGGACTCATTCAAGAACAGAGGATGTAGAGTTTTTGGTGCTTCCTGCAAAATCAAAGCACGATCTGATTTTGGGAAGAAATGCTATTGGAGACTTCAATGCCAACCCTGGGGTTCCAAAGCGGAAAGGTGTAGCAATCATCCATGTGAACAAGCATTGCTTTGCCAAAGAAATTTCTAAACCAAGTAAATTACTAAAATTGGTCTCGTGCACAGAACCTGAAAAGTGGTCGTTGAACCTGAAGTTTCCAAAACAAAATGTTACAATTGGGCCCACCATTTCTGAAATTGTGAGAACATTTCTTTAACAGTTTCTCACCAAAAATGTTGATGTCTTTACCTGGCAACCCGCGGATATAACGGGGGTTCCAAGGGAAATTGTGAAACATAAATTGCGGGTTAATCCAGACTTTACTCCAATCGTTCAAAAGAAACGAAAATGGGCCCAGATCAAATCAAGCCAGTGAATGAGAAGATTTAGGATTTGTTACACGCAGGTATTATTAGAGAAATTTGATATCAAACATTGGTTGTAAATCCGTTTATAGTTCCTAAAAGCAATGGGACTTGGTAGATTTGTATTGACTTCAAGGATCTTAACAAGGCTTGTCCTAAAGATTTCTATCATTTACCAGAGATTGATTTGAAAGTGGATGCGGGTTCACCTTTTAGATTTAAATGTTTCCTAGACACATATAAGGGATATCACCATATCCGCATGAAGACTGGTGATGAAGATAAAACTACCTTTCGTACAGATCAAGTAACATTTTGTTACAATATGATGCCATTCAGTTTAATGAATGCGGGTGCAACATACCAACGTCTGGTGGATAACGCATTCACAGAGCAGATTGGGCATAATTTGGAAGTGTACATGGATGATCTGGTAATTAAAAGTGTTGAGGAAGACCAGATGTTGCAGGAATTCAAGAAACATTCCAGTCCCTGAAAAACATAAATATGAAGCTTAATCCCAACAAGTGTTCATTCGGCTTGGAAGAAGGAAAATTTTTGGGGGTTGTCGTTACAAACACGGGGTTCAAGGCTAATCCTAGTATAAGGTTCAAGCTATCGCTCGCATGAATTCCAATTATTCCCTCAAGGAAGTACAAACGCTAAATGGAAGGTTGGTAGCCTTGAACAAATTTTTGGTCAACCATGCATCTAAGTCATTCCCATTTGTTTCAATGCTCAGCAATTGTTTAAAAAAAGGCACATTTCAAATGGACTGAGAAAGCCGAACATGCGTTTGTAGAAGTCAAGAAGTGTTTAATGGAATTACCAACATTGTCCGCACCACAAGTTGGAGAACCTCTAACTTTGTATATGTCCGAATCTGATATTGCAATTGGGCAGTGTTGTTGACTGACAGGAAAGCTGTTTAGATGCCAATTTACTATGTTAGTCGAACATTGGCAGATGCGGAAACTCGTTTCTAAATGTTAGAAAAATTGGTGCTGCCATTGGTTTATGCAGCGCGGTGTCTACGCATATATTTGCAAGGCCGTCCAATTAACGTCTTAACATGTTACAAATCGAAAAGTGTGTTGTGTAGATCTGAGTTGTCTGGCAGATTAGCGAAATGGGCTATTGAATTGGGTGAACACACCATTGAATATAAACCAAGACCCGCAATAAAGGACAGATTTTGGAGGATTTCATCACTGAGGTACCGCAAGATAAAGAAAAATAATGTTTAAATGAACAAACACCACCAGAACAGGATCATATATGGTCTTTGTTCACAGATGGTGTGTCCAGCGGGGAAGGATCTGGTGCGAGTCTATGATTAGTTAATCCAGAAGGACATGAGTTCACATATGCTATAAGTTTGGATTTTAAGAGTACCAACAATGAGGAAGAGTACAAGGCATTTTTAGCGGGATTACGAATTGCTAAAAAGCTTGGCGTACGACACCTCGAAACGCGCTTTGACTCAATGCTGATCTCGGGTCAAATTAATGGGTTGTACGAATCTAAAAATGAAACTATGGCCTCATACTTATCCAAAGTCAAGGAACTCATTCTTCAATTTGAATCTTGCAAAGTAATTCACATCAAGTAGATTGAAAACAAACCTACAGATGCACTAAGCAAATTGGCATCAACAAGTTTTGATCACTTAGCCAAAGATGTTCATATCGAAGTTCTGGACAATCTATCAGTTTCGTAACACCAAGTTTTAGTCATTCAAACAACCACTTATAGCCTACTTGTCTTTGGGAGTGATTCCTGATGAAAAAATGGCAACTAAAAAATTCCATCATAAAGCTTTGAATTATCAGCTTCAAGATGGTATCCTTTATCACTGGTCTTTTTTAGGGCCACTTCTAAGATTTGTTGATGCGGAAGATGCTAATTACTTATTTCGAGAAGTACATGAAGGCATATGTGGGACGGAGAATGGTGGTTGCTAAACTGATGAACATGGGATATTATTGGCCCGGCATGCACGTAGACGTGGCTCATGAAATTCGAAAGTGTGACTCTTGTCAAAGACATGCAACAGACATTTTGCGCCTCAAAATGAGTTAGTTATGGTTTCATCCGCAGGGCTATTTAAAAAATGGGCGATTGATATTATGGGCCCGTTTCCAGAAGCTCCAGGGTATGTGAAGTTTTTGATTGTCGCAATTGACTATTTCACCAAGTGGATTGACGCCAAACCAGTAGCATCCATCACAGCCGCAAGCATGAAGAACTTCATATGGGAATTTATCATTTGTCGTTTTGGGCTTCTGCTAATAATAATTAGTGACAACAGGACAGAGTTTGCGGATGGTTGTTTGCAAGACTGGTTAAAAGAGATACATATTAACCCAGTGTTCACATCGGTTGCTCATCCGCAAGTTAATGGCCAAGTGGAAAGAGTTAACAGAAGCATCAAGGATGGGATTAAGACCAGGTTAGGTACTAAGCGTACTGGCTGGGTTGATGAGTTACCACACGTACTCTGGACTTATAGAAATCGAAAGAAGACAAATAACTCAGAAAATCCATTTAGCCTTATGTATGGGACTGCGGCTATGATTCCCGCGAAAATTTGGATTTCATCTGCAAGAACACTTTCCATTATCGACAATGACAAAAAGCTGCGCCTCAATCTTAACTTACATGAAGAAAGATGTGAGTTATCATTCCTTCGAAAAAGTAATTACAAACATCACCTCCAAAAGTTATGTTTCATGTGTCCATATATTCCAGTTCCAAGTGGGAAACTTTGTTTTCCGCAACAATGAGGCTTCAGGTCAAGAGCCCCCGGGAAAACTAGCTCCAACTTGGGAATGACCTTAAAAAACTAAAGAGATTCTAAATAAAGGCGCATATACATTAGAGAAGTTAGACGGAACCTCAATTTCGCGCACGTGGAATGTAGTGCAATTAAAAAAGTGTTATATGTATGATCTGCGTATCATTTCACAAACAGAGGCCTGTGTGCCATATCTTAAATTTTATTTTCAGTCTGTGTACTGATGTCTAAAAGGGATCTGTGTATCACCTTTTTATAACTGGTATTGTGAAAAGGCCCGTGTGCCATATTTTTATATAAATCCGTTCTCTTTTAATTTTGTGGCTTGAATGTCATAGCACTTAATTGGTGTGCGAACATGGTGACCTATGTGTCTTAAACCTTTTGGGTTTTGAGAATCCAATATTGATTTAAGTGGTGTGCATGCCATTTGTTATAACATGCGTGTTATAATTTCATAAATAATCATTTTATGAAAGCTTTTGAAAAGTGATTAATACATCATTGGCTTGCGTGCCAAAATACTAACGAAGTAGCTAGTGGTCTGCATACCACACATGGAAGATTCCTAAGAACCTTTTATTTGAGTATACCTAAGAGTTTCATCATAACACTTATATTATTTTCACAAGACAAAAGTGTTAGAAACAAGTTCTTATATTACCAAAACAAAGGTTACATTATACCGAATCTATTACAAAATGGAAGCATAAACCATAAACAACCTATTCTACTCAAGTGGTTGTTGAGTCGCATCTGATCCAGCGGAGGTCTCTGGGTTTTCTTCTGGTGGGCCACGTAAGAAAGCTTGAAGAAGTTACACACCATTGTCTTTCAATGCAAATTCAGTTAACACACCTTAAAGTGGGAAGGTTAGCTCCGCCACACAATCTACCAGTCCGGTAAATAACTTTGAAAAATTCAAAAATATTTTAGATGTGTACCAATGGCAAGCCCCGCTTCATGAGCCATTGCCTGTCATCTTTATCTTGCTTGGGTTTCTCTTTCAGCCTAGTATTTCTTTCCATAAGCTTCATGTTATCACCCTTAAGTTCTTGGGCACACTTGTCCGTTTCTTCCTCTTGGACCTTCCTCAGCTAGGCTTCCTCCTCGAAACACTTAATCAGTTCACCTTGCACAAAGACTTGCCCCTCCAACGCCATGTTAGCCTCCAAGGCCTTACCAAGATCAGCCTTCTTTTGGCGAGTCTTGTCAGGTCCCAGATTTTGATGGTCGATTCGGATCGGATCTTAATCAATCATGTCATAACTCACACAAAATTAATCGTGTTGACAAGCGAGTTAATGACGGGTTACTATGTTTAGAAAGATGACCGTTTGTTAAAGGCGGAATCAATAACAAACATACGGTTGCAATGAATATTCAATGACAGAAGACACACACCGGATTCACTCAAAAGATTTCCATTTATATAATGTTAATCATACAAAAGGATAATCGATTAGGGTTTAGAAGGAATCCTAGGACAGCCGTCACACACAAAATATTCTCTCAATTAATGTGTCGGTCTTATCTGTATTGTGCTCTCTCCCTTTTTTCCGTCCTTTTGGCGGCGTGCCCTAATTATTCTATTTATAGGCCTGCCAACCTAAGACAGCTGTCATTCCTTCTAGAAACCTTATCCGATAGTACATATTCAATTTACATTTAAATATACTAAGTGTAAAACAAGTCTTCCGGGTAGGCTTTTCATTAAACTTCAGTCTCCGAGTACGCAGTGTACTCGGCCTTCCTTCAGACTTGGTAAACATAGAAGTGTACTCGGAATCAGTTTCCGGGTAGACTTTTCTTAAAGAATATTTTACCAAGTAAAATATTCACCGAGTAGACTTCAATCTTCTTGGACTTATCAAACTTTGCTCGACAAATCCTTACGAGCAACCTTGTTCTTCTATGATCCTGTTCGGCTCAATGTCAGTTGAACAACTTATTGATAAGGCGTACTCGGGAGTACATACCTTACCTGAGCAGAACCTTACTCGAGATAAAGATATTCTATTAACTCATCAAGTATACTCGGACCATAATTATTAAAGAATACCTTGCCCGGTCTTCCAATTACTTGGCTTCTTGGACTTGGTTGACCAAACCTTACTCGGAAGACTAAAATACTTGGTCTTGAAGAACAACCCTGCTTGACAAAGTGAACCTTACTCGGATATGCCAAATTAATGAACCTTACTCGGAAATCACTAAAAAGCATACCTTGCTCGGATATCCACTTAAGAAGACTATTAGAAGTAAACCTTGACCGGGAGGCAAAATCTCATACTCGGCTAAGTAAAAGCTTACTCGAAGGTCCTAGGTGTGCTCGGATTCGATACTTAGCAGTTTCCGAGGAGGTTGAGAAGATTCCAATCTTCCAAATTCTTCGTTTAGGTCAAATCTCCTCATTTGGATCAAATTCTTAACTCAACAATCTCCCCCTAGATTGGAACACCTCAGCTGACCCAAAACACTCTATGGTTACTTACACTTAGCAAAATACACACCAAATTTCATAATCAAATTACATAAACAAAATTACATAATCAAAAGTTTGTCCGAAGACATTACAAAGCAAAGCCTATTCTATCTATTTTGTCTTTTCCTTTCATTGTAGGCTGCTTGTCTTCTCAGCTGGATTACAGATGCTGCCCTTTCTATGAAGATATTGAGCACTTGGTAGTGAGTGTGTCCTTCTGGTATCACCAAGTCTCTATATCAGCAAGATCATCATTGTGTAGGCATGTCAGATCTGCATCCTCTTTGATTGTTGCCAAGGCCTTTCCATCTGAGTTCCTCAGCACATAGTAGCCAGTGTCTTCTTTGTATTCAACTTCAGTAATGACACCGTTCTTCTGCACTGTATAGTTTGGCCTTCTCATTCTTCTTCCCAATCTTACACACGTATCCATGTTGGACAGTGGATTCTGATCTCGGACACTTATCTGGTAGTTCAGTTCAGCCCTGTCCATTCTCTTCAGTTTCTCTGATCTTTTTGACTTGTGGAGTTGAATCATTCTCCAACTTCTTTTTTCTTTCAGAAACTTGAATCCCTTATCAGCTTCTTCATGTAAATACTTTGATAAGTCATTCATCTGTCTTCCTGCTGATCTGTCCCTGTTCCTGTAGTCATACAAGTGAAGTGTGGCCATTCTTCTTAATTGATCTTCATTATACTCACGGAAGTCACTTCTGACTACAATCTCTTTCAATAACCTGCTCTCCATGATCACTTTAAGAGAATCAGTGACTGAATCATAATACAGCTTTCTGGGTAGATCCACATCAGATTGTGGTCTTGTTCTTTGTTGTACAGAGCCGCTTGATTCTCCCCTTCCTCCTTGGCCTTTTCCTTTTGGTAATCTTTGATGGATTGGAGGTCTGAATGAAATTGATTTCTTGGGCTTTTGAGGTCCCAAGTTGAATGTTTTCACATATATGGCTTCCACCATCTCAGTAGGAAGGTTTGCTATCTCCACTATGTCATGTCCTGCTGCCTCCAGTTCAATTAACATTTTGATCATTCCTGGAGTTCTTGCTAGTCCAGCAGGTACAAATCTGCCATTAGCATAATATCTGGGATTTTCTCCTTCCCTCAATGCCTTTTCCCACTAATCTTTTTGCAGATAGAAGAGAGTCTTCAAATCCTCTTTCTCCAAAACATTAAAATCTGCTTCAGTCATCCCTCTCTTGTTTATCATTATGTTTCTTAGGATGCTGATCATTTCCTCATTCTCCCAAGGCATGAATGGTTCAGTTTCTTGTTCAGGTTTGTCATCATCTTGAGGGATAGGAATTTCAACAGGTTTGACTTGCTCCTTTTCCTTCTCCCTTAAGGTCTGAATTCTTCTTTTCTTCTTTGGAGGCTCATCAGGTAGTTCAGTTTGAATTGAGCTCTCAGTATAGGCCCTTTTTAACTCTTTCTCTTTCCTTTTGGAATACTGGTCAAATACTGCCTCTTTACTCAGATTTCTTACAACCTTAGGCTTCATTCCTTTCTCAATCAAATATCCACACATACCATCATATTTCTTCTTTAATTCTTCCAACTCCACCTTATCATTCTGTTTTACAAACTTTTCTGAAACTATCTCTTTCTCACTGTTGTAAAGATCTTGAATTTGGTCAGCAGTGTATTTTTCCAAGGCAGCTTCAGAATAGCCTCTAACTTTCAAATAATTTTTATAATGCTCAGTATTTTTCTTTTTCTTCTCAACCTTCTTTAAGACTTCCTCTGCATTGATTTCGATGTTGCCCCTTTGAATATAAGTCTCTTTAGCTTGAAGGGTCTCAGCAGTGGAGCTTGTATCAACTTTCTCACCTCCTTGATCAGGGTTGTCATCACCCTCTTCATCAGACTCCTCAGAGTCATCCTCCTCATCATCTGATAGATCAATCATGGCATCTATTTTGGGTTCATCAGAGGCAGGATGATCTGGTTCATCCATAGTTGGCACATCAGGGACACCTTGTATATGTTCACCAGGTCTTAGACTTTGTAAAGGTGTGGCCCTAATAGGACTTTGTTCAGATTTTCTTTTTCTTCTTTCATAAGTCTTTTCAAATCTTCTTTCTCCCCAGTTACTAGTAGGGTTCTTTCTCAAATCCTCCTTTACTTGTTCAGCCCATTTCTTGGCAGCCATAGATGCAATTGACTCGCCAATCTCTTCAGGTATTATCATGTCAGTATTTAGATTGGTTGATGGTTCAGCAGTCTCAGATTGTTGCTCCTGAAACTTGCTGACCACCCTTCCCAAAGAGTCATCAAACTCTTGATTTTTGTTCATATTCACCAAAATTTCAATCACCTCTTGATCTGCCACATCTTGAAATATCTCTTTTGCTACATTGGCTTCTTTGATCAATAGGTCCTGCTGTGCTAACTCTTCTTCTGTCAAGGAATGGGCAATTGCTTCCCTTTCCATTGATTCTTTAATTAGTCTTTCTTTCTCAGCAAGAGCAGCAGCAGCAGCAGTATCTACAAAGGATACATTCTTCTCAACATATACAATAGGTTCATCATCAGTTGCTAAACCTTTTCCCTTTTCTTTCCTTCTCATCACCTGTTCTTCATCCTCTTGCTCATCGTTTCCAAACTCATCAATCTCTCTCAATAAGTTTTCCAATTCAGAATCATGCTCTACTTTCTTGGAACTAGCTTCTTGATCATCATTTGGCTCAGTGTGTTCTAGTTCCTCAGTATCAGCATTCTCATCCACATTCTCTATAGTCATCTCCTCATCCACAATCTCAGTCAATTCTTCTGTTAGCACATTCTCATCATCATCATTGATTACTTCTTCTCTCACTTCTATTACAGATTCATCACTAACATCATAATCATTCATAATCATTTTCAAACCATCAATATTTTCCACACTTTCAGCATCAGTCATAACCGCATCATTGTCATCTATATTCTCCCCCTGTTTTGGGGCAGCTGAGGTCTTCTCAACCTCCTGCACCAGGGTTTGAATCATCACTTCAGCATCAGCTAACTTTTTCAATAACAGTTCATTTTCACTTGTTAGCTTTTCATTCTTTCTTCTCAAATCATCATTCTCATCCCTAACCTCCTCAACTTGTCTTTTCAATTCATCATTTTCAAACATCAACTCAGCATTTCTTTGTAACATATCATCATGTGGACTTGTAGGGTTTGATGTTGTAAATGGTTCAAAATCATGTTGGTTGGTGGTAGGGGTTTGTGGTGTTGGTGATTGATGTGAGTATTGTTGTGTGGATGTTTCTGGTTGGTCTAGGGTAAGGGTTTGAGGTGGTGATAGATGTGGTGAGGTTGGTGGTGGTGAGTGTGGTAGTGTAGGGATAGGTTGTTCAAGTTCTTCTCTGTGCTCCCCTTGTTCAGGTGCCATAATCTCCATCTCCATACCATCTCCACCTTCATTGCCATCAACATCATCATCAGAATCTCCTTCATCACTCTCATCATCACCCCCTTCTTCCTTTTCTGAGCTCAGCTCAGGTACAGGCATTACAGCCAAATCATGGTTCAACAACCAAGGTAAGATTTCAAATGGAACATTTGCATCAAAGTTATTTGAGACACCTGGATTTTTTATTCTCTTGTAAGCATCAGGATCTTGGAGTTTATGTGTGACTCCAATTGTTGGTAAATCTTGTAAAGTGCTGTTGAAAATGATCTGCAGGAATCTTGGGTACTGTAAAAATCTTTTGCTTTCTGGTTTCTTCAGATTCCCCACTAACCCATCAAAAATCATCTTGGAAAAATTAAAGGGCAGATCAAAAATTGTTCCAACAGTGGCATTTGCTAGATCAAGACTCATCAGAGTCCATGATCCCTTCCTCGGAGCAAATCCATGAATAATGTGGTGAATCAGAAATCTGTACAGCATCGGAAATAAACCCTTCTGAAACTGTCCCTCATGGACATTTCCTTGATACCCCATTGTTTCTTTGAAAATCTTCAATAGATGCTTTGTATTGAAGTTGATGTGATTGTGATCATCGTCATTTAGTCTCAAACATCTTCTGATCATCCTTTCAGTGATCTGTATCTCCTGTCTGGCCACGGTTGCTTCTATTCGTTTCCCATTTACATCTTCAACTAGCTCCACTGATCTCCAGAAATCCAAGGAGTGATTTCTGTAAATAGTTGGGCTTTCAGTGAGAGCGAAGCTGATATTTGACCGTGCCATCCATAATATCATCCGAGCTATCGGTTCATTCTCTGGTGTAACTTGTAGTAACGCGCACATGTTGTGCTTTGGCTCAAAAACATACTTTGGCTCGTTATCTGCCATATCTGCAATACATAAACAAACACATTCAAAGTGAAATTAGACATAAAGTTTAATACTTTGGACAATTTCAAGTTATAAAAATGAAGAAGAAAGAAAGAAATCTTCAAGAACCTGTTCTTCGACAAATTAATAACCTAAACACATAAACAGAGTGTTAGTACTCGAATACATAATCAAGTCACATTACAATCTAATCGTGATCGGAAAACATAGTATTTAATGCATACCGAGTCGGAATTAGAAGGCTGACAAAAATTAGGGTTTGGATTAATGTTGAATTCGATAAGTCGGTTATGTTTCTTAGTGAGGAAGGATTTGCAGTGGAAGGAGAGAGAGAGAGGGAAATAATGTAGGAAAAATTTGCCTAAGTCCCTCTTTTATACCCTTTTGAAAGTGGGTTTTAAATGCTTTTTGTCATTTTGTGAATTATTAGCTGTCACCAGTAACATTATCCACTTGATATATTAAAAGCATTTAATTTCATTTAAGTTTATAAGACCTTACTCGAGAGATTTATTTATTCAAAGTCTACTCGGTCTTCTTCCACTAACAAACCTTACTCGGTCAAACTTTACTCGGAGTAATTTTCAATTTGGAATATACAAAGTTTGCCCGAATTCTTTTATTTTCAATCCTTGCTCGATCTAGTAAATTAATTTAAAGTTAAGATATAATGAAGAAAGCTTACCCGAAATACTTGATTTCTTGAGAAATAAATCACAAGACAAATAATCAAATATAGTTATCAAATAAACATTCTTACTAAGAATCAATTAAGATCCTCACAAAGATTTCTCAAATTCAAATTAAAACTTATCTAGCAGGAACCCTAAAAAGAATCATAATCAATTTTATCATACTAACTAACATATTCAAATAACGTATTCATTCAAGTATGAATCACATAGTGTGCTCGAGCACTCTTACAAAAGTAAAGTGTGCTCGGACAACAAACTTATGCGAAGTATACCCGAATAACTTTCATATAGTACAGAGTGTGCTCGAAAGGAAATTCTAGCAGACAGTGTACTCGGAAAGTTAAAATTTGAAATTACCAAGTATATTGAAGGAACACAAGTGTACCCGAAATATAAAGTGTGCTCGGAAAACAAAGTTTACCCGAAAACACTTGTAATTTCAAAGAAATCACAAACACACATATCACAGAGCATGCTCGGAATGAAATTAAACACATAAATATTTAAGTATGCTATAGTCTAAAATTTCATAGAGCTTGCTTGAAAATCCTAAGTTAGCACTGAGCTTGCTAGGATAATCACATTCAATCATCAGGTATGTCCTTACTCGAGGAAACTCAACATATCAAACCATACCCGAAAAATGACAAACTTAAATAGTAACATCTAAGCGTGCCCGGAAAGACAAATAAGTCCCTCCTAACAACATATTCACACAAAGCTTACTCGGTGTACTTACTTAAATTCACAAAGTTTTCTTGAAAACACAATCAGCATGTACCATGCATAACTTACTCGAAACTAGCATATAACATGCATAGCTTGCTCGAAACAAGAATTTCTTGTTAAAAGATAGCTATTTCAACACATAATCATCTCAAGACTTCAAGCTTACTCGGGAAAGTGAGTGCAACAGTGTACTCTACCCGAAAAGTGTGAACACTTCAAAGTATGCTAAAAAATCATATAGTTAGTCAGAAATGACTAAGCTTACTCGGAAAGGTTGAAAACTGTCAAACCTTACCCGAAACAACATATTCACACATAGACAACTGTTCTGTACTCGGAAAGGTTAAACCTTACCCGAAAATACTTATTCAAACAGTTTGTGCTCGAGAAGGTTATAAATTATCAAACCTTACTCGAACTTACATATTCACACATAATCAACTGTTTTGTACTCGGAAAGGTTAAACCTTTTCCGAAAATACATATTCAAACAGTTTGTGCTCGAGAAGGTTATAAATCATCAAACCTTACTCGAACTTACATATTCAACCTTATTTTAGGCAAAATGCAACACTTTTTGACTTAAACCACTTGTCTAAGACATTTCTAAGTTATGTATCATTTCAAAACATAGTTTAAGAGCAAATGGTGCATTTAGAGATCAAATTTCAGTTATACTTCACTTCAAAACAATTTCTTTTATAAACTGAAAAGATCTCAGGAATGGGATCATATTGACTAAGTAGCTTTCTCAATACTTCACTCTCAGCATTATTATGACAACTTAGATAGGTTAACAGTAGGTATAAACTTAGCATGATTTTCATCTCTTTGGTGATATGATTAAAGTTCAGTTTGAGCATAATGCAATAATGGTCAACACTGTGCTCTGATGCCTCATATCTCTTCTCAAAGCTTATTTGGCTTTCCCCAGATCACCCAAATTTGACTCCAACCTCCTGTATTTGGTCAAAAATAGTTTCTTATGACAGAACTTATTGTATTTTTGGACTTTTGATATTCAAACATGTATAGAGGTTGAACGTTGGACTTACAGTTAGCAACATGCCTTTCATTCAAGATGAGACAGATTTTGTCAACATCTTTGTAGTTCTTGTTGTAACCCTCTTGTTTGATAAAATATTTAAAACATTTATCAACTTTTGGTTGATTTATTCATTCTTCCCCTTGTTTTTGATATTTTCTCAAATTTTCTTAAAGCATGTTCTTTGTCATATTTAAAAAATGTTTCATTTTGGTTGACCAAATAACAACAGGCTCGTGTATGACTGGGTAATCACTTTTCTGCCATATCATTCGGAGAGATCTATCTTGAGACATGCAAAACAACTATGCATCTCCACATAAAGATTAGCATATTCATTATGTTTATATCACCCTTAGATTTTACATCATCATGGGAAAGAAACCATACAAGTTAATGACTATACTAAGGTCTTTTTAGCCTATTAATTCCATATGATCAGCTAAGTAGTCAATGTACTATCATTTCCCATAAATACAGTTTAATATTCAATTACCCCAATACCTCTTCATTGTCAGGTTAATGGCTATCCTGTTTGACCAAAGGTGGTCAACAGGACCAAACATACATGTGAATATATGTCCTATCAAAGTCAGAGTTATTGACATAGTTTTAAGTGAAGAAATAAGAAACAAGTCATAATTGCCCCAAATGCATTCAGTTTTCAGGTCAATGGCTATCCTTTGAATCTATAGAGATTTAAGGACCAAACATACATAGGTGCATGTCCTTCCAACTGGGCAAATGACATAATTTTTCAGCAAAAATAACTACTTGAGACCTTTCCCTATAAAAATCCTTCTTTTAAGCTTCTTAAAAGCTTGAACTGAATAATCTTATCATATCTCAACACCATTAATCAACTTGCTCATGTTTTGACCAAAATATAGTATTTATGCAAAATTCATTATAAATTTCATTGAATCACTTAATTTTGACATAAAATACATTTTGACACAAACAGTTGCTTCACATACTCAAATCTTAATCATTCTTTCATCATCAAGAAAAACAGACTGTACTCACATTCAATGTCTATTCTATCTTAACAACTTCAGAAGATCAGATTAAGAACATATTCAAGTAACCATAAACATGTGATTACTCATGACATTATATAAGCAATTAATCTCACCTAAACAGATCAAACTACTTATCATAACATCAGATCAGTTAACATGATAGTCAAGAATTATCATCAATATCAAACAAATTGCACAGATAGTTACTTAATCACCTATCAGTTAACTTCAAAACAGTGACATAATCAAAACATATTCAATCAACATTCAGTTGAAACATATTCAATATGTGTAATCTCTAAGAAAATAATCAGTTATCACAGAGAGATACACATAGAAACTGTTAAGTCACATAGCATAGAACATACTCAGTAACATATTTAGCAACATATTCAGCAACATATTCAGCAACATATTCAACATGTGTGACCTGTTCTAAAATATTCAAGTAGCATATAGAGGTACACAACCAAGCACACATCCTTAATCAGATTTCATCAGAGTTGATCATCCCCAGGGCTTTCAAAAGAAAGTTGAACCTGGTTCTATCAAGTGGTTTGGTGAATAGGTCAGCCAGATTATCACTTGTATCAACTCTTTGCATTTCAATCAAACCTTTTTCACTGCAATCTCTGATGAAGTGATGTCTGATTTCAATGTGCTTAGTCTTAGAATAGGGGTGTATAGAAAATTCAAACCATAGTCCAGCATCTGATTCTGAATCCAGAGAACTTGTGCACAGCAAGCAGATGCAGCAACATATTTAGTTTCTGCAGTGGAGATTGACACTGTGGTCTGTTTCTTGCATTGCCATGACACTAGCCTTTCACCCAAAAACTGGCATCCCCCTGATGTTGACTTTCTACTCATATTGCATCCATCATAATCACTGTCTGTATATGCAATCAGATCAAAGGATTGGTTCTTTGGATACCAAATCCCTAAATCTGGTCTTCCCTTCAAATATCTGAATATTCTTTTCACAGCATTCATGTGGGAGACTTTTGGATTTGATTGGAACCTAGCATATACACAAACAACAAACATGATATCTGGTCTTGTTGCAATCAGATACATCAGAGATCCAATCTTGGCTCTATATATTCATCAACTGACTCCCCCTTTTCATCAGCTATCATCTTTTCTTTGGTGTCCATTGGAGTTGAGGCAGCCTTGTAATCATGACAGTTGAACTTATTCAAAATGTCCTGCACATACTTAGCTTAGTGAATGAAGATTCCTTCATCCTTTTGTTGAACTTGCAGTCCCAGAAAGAAATTCATTTCACCCATGGAACTCATACTGTACTTGGATTTCATCACCTCTTCAATCTCCAAACACATATTTTCATTTGTAGACCCAAAGATGATATCATCAACATAGACTTGTAAAAGAAGCAAATCTGACCCTTGTCTTCTGTAGAAGAGTGTCTTGTCAATGGCTCCCCTTATGAAGCCATTTTCAAGTAAATGAGTTGATAACTCATCATACCATGCTCTAGGAGCCTGATGCAATCCATAAAGGGCTTTGTTTAACTTCTACACCCTGTTTGGATACATAGGATCCTCAAAACCTGGTGGTTGAGCCACATACACATCTTCATCAATCTTTCCATTAAGGAATGCAGATTTGACATCAAGCTGGAATACTTTTATGTTCTTTGAGGCAGCATATGCAAGAAAAATTCTTATGGCTTCCAGTCTTGCAACTGGTGCAAACACTTCCTCAAAGTCTATCCCTTCCTTTTGAAGACATCCCAGTGCTACAAGTCTAGCTTTGTTCTTAATCACCAAACCCCTTTCATCCCTTTTGTTTCTGAACACCCATTTGGTTCCAATTGCATATCTGTCATGTGGCTTGTCTACAAGATCCCATACATGTAAATCTCTAAACTGGGCCAATTCCTCTTGCATTGCCTCTACCCAACTATTGTCTTTCAAAGCTTGAGCAATATTCTTTGGTTCTAATTGGGATATAAAGCAAGAGTACAGACAGATGTTTGCTATCTCAGAATGACTTCTTGTTACTCTTTCATGCAAGTCACCAATGATATTTTCAGCAGGATGATTCTTTTTAACAGTAGGAGTTTGTATTATCATATTTGTAGACAAATTTGTGTCAAGATTTGTTTCATTGATTTCATGTTCTTCAATGATCAAATCAGCTTCTGCATCATGAAACTCTGGTGCTTCATCATTGGTTTGTCCTGAAGTAGATGCACCATTGTTTCCCAGATTCAAACTTTGAAATAAGTCTTGAAATCTTGCTGTTGTTGCAGCTTCTTCATCATTTGATTTGTTGCCTGTGTCACTCCCATTCTGAACATGATCATTTTGTTCATTAGGACTATCTTGACTTGTCATCTCCTGATCTTGTTCAATGTCTTTGCTTGAGGAGCTCTTCACAAAAGTGTATTCCTTTTCTTTTCTATTAACCTTCTTCCACATTTCTTCTAAGTCCAGGTCTTTCTTTTTACTCTCTTCTATCACACTGGTCTTGTAGAATGAATCATCAAAGTCTTCAGAATAAATCTTGAATGACTTTATTAACTTTTCATGATCAAATAGCCATGTTGCACCACTGACTGTGTTGAATTGATTCTCATTAAAAATAATGTCAGATGACTCTATCACACTCATGTGATCTTTCATATAAACTCTATATGCCTTTGAGGGAGTAGAATATCCAACAAAGAAACAATCTAGTGACTTATTTTGAAACTTGTTCAAATAGTCTCTAGTGTTTAATAAAAAACATTTGCAGCCAAAGGGCTTGAAGAACTTGATGTAAGGCTTTCTATTGTTGAAAATCTCATAAGGAGTTTTATCATGCCTTTTGTTCACAAGCACTCTGTTCTGAACATAACAAGCAGTGTTGATTGCAGTTTCTATTAGTGTTATGTTTCTCCTTTCTGCAACACCATTTTGTTCAGGAGTTCTAGGAGCTGAGAATTGTTGAAGTATTCTTTTCTGTGTGCAGAATTCTTCCATAACTCCATTCTTGAACTCAGTACCATTGTCACTTCTCATCATCTTCACTTTCTTATTCAGTTTGTTTTCAATCATTGTAACACAACCCTTAATCAACTCAGCAGTCTCATCTTTGGTACTTAGGAAATAAACCCAAGTATATCTTGAATAGTCATCAATGATCACCAAACAGTATCTCTTCTTTCCAATACTTGGTACACTCACAGGACCAAAAAGATCCATGTGAAGTAACTCAGGTGGTTGATCAATTGAGTTGATGAGCTTTGTCTTATGAGTAGACTTGTGTTGTTTTCCCTTCTGGCATGAGTCACAATGATCATCTAACTTAAATTCTCTTGTAGGTAAACCGATCACATGTTCACCCTTAACCAGTCTATTCATGTTCTTTAAATTTACATGACACAGTTTCCTATGCCACAATTTTGACTCCTTTTCAGTGGCTTTGGAAACAAAACATGCACCACCTCTTGAAATAGCTTCTTTCATATTCAACTCATACAAGTTGCCATTTCTTGGTGCCATCATCATAATCATTTCAGATGGGATCATAAAATCAGGTTTTAAGATGAAACAATGAGAATTATCAAAACTGATTTTGTAACCCTTATCACACATTTGAGATATACTCAACAAATTGTATTGTAGTCCCTCAACATGAAAGACATTGTCAAAAGACACCTTCCCATTTGTCAATATCCCTTTACCCATAATCTTTCCACCATTATCATCACTCCCAAAGGCAACTGGACCCTCATATTTCTCTACATAATTCACAAGTTACCTCTTGTCACAAGTCATGTGCCTAGAACAACCACTATCCATATACCATATATCATTCAATGGAGTGGTCTGTCCTGCACAAAGAGAAATTTGATTAGTTCAGTGATGAGATGCAAGCTTCATCAACTTGCAACTTATCAGTGTCAATTTCAATGGCAGCTTGGGAAGTGAGTGTTGAAGGTTCAAGATCTTCATGAGTGATTTCCAAGTTGTCTAAATGGTCAGTTTCATAACCACACTCTCTTGGTGTTTTAACAAGTGAAGCTGAATTGTTAAGCTCAACTAAGTCAGTCATCTTCTCTTGTAAGAAATAGTCCTTAGTTTCTAAGAAGTCTCTTACATCAGTCAGAGCTTCAACTTTAGCTTCAGTTCTAGGTTTTCATGTGAAACCTTGTGGTTCATATCCATGTTTTAACAAGAACTTTTCATCAACAGTGAGTACAGCTTGTTTCTTTCTCTGATATACAGTTTTTCTTCTTGATTTCTTACTGCCTGATGATTCTTGTGACTCATCAGACTTGACTGAATGAGTATTTTTGGTAAATTTTAATGACTGGTTCTCCATTATCACCTTCTTTTGCTTCTGAGGTGATTTACTTCTTCTCACATTCTCAGTCATTTTCTTCTTCTTCTTGGTTTCAGCCTTCACTTCAACTCTTGTCTCTATGCTATTCACATTTCCCTTTCCCAAATACATGGCATACTTTTTTTTGTACAAAACAAAGTCTTGACCAAACTTTGTTCCATTTGGGACATGAAATGGCTGAAACTTGAGTCTCTCATTACATGAATCAGTATGGTGTCCATATTCATCACACTTTCTACACCACACCTTTCTTTTGAACATCTCATGTTCTTTTGGTCTCCTGAATCTTTCACTTGGTTTGGGCTCTCTCATACCAATTGTCTTTTTGTTTTTCAGATTGTCAAAATCAATTGAGAATGGAACAAACTCAACCATTCTGATGTCACTTCTTTCCACATTCCCTTTAACAAAGACAACCTTTTTCAAATTCAGTGGTTGATCATCTTCATTCTCTCTATATCTTGACTTCCTTCTTTCATATTCCTCAACAGTTTCTACCTCACCCACATCAAAGTCTTCAACACTTGAAAAGATATGATAAATAGGAGTAATATATTCTATATCCATTTCTTCCTTATTTACCTTGTTTTTCTTGTTCTTTTCTAATTTTTCCAAAAACATTTTGCTTGGAGGTCTGACAGCATTGTAACACACATTCTTCTTTTCACCAATGTCAAAAGAAACATGTTCTCTTTTCATTTGCTCATTCATTCTTTTCATTTTATGTGTAACTGGAGGATACTTTGGAAGTTGATCAACAGATTCAGGCTTTCTATATTTTCTTCCCCTTTGTGATGCCTTTAATTCTTCTTCAGTGATTTGATCACTTAAATCACTCAAGTCATCTAGATTTAAATCAATGGACTCAAGATCATCTTCTGATACTTGAACACCAATTGACTTTTCTTACTTTAGTTCTTTCTTCATAACAAATTCACCATCTTCACTCACCTCAACATTCTTGTACAAATCTGCAACATCTTCTTTGTCTTGAAACACATCTTTGAATTGTTGTAGATAAGCACTTCTCTTCTCTTAGTCAACTTTAGGCATAAAGTTGTTGTTGAATGGTGGTGGAACAGCCTTGTACTTTTCATCTTCTTTTACTTTATTCAGAATTCCACAAATGTTTCCAGTTGAAAGTAAGTTCTTTAGGAGTTCATTTTCAGTTTGCAGCTTTGTATTCAGCACCTTTTCATCAATCACCATCTTCTTCAACCCACTAATCTCAGTTGTGAATCTTGTCTGAGCTCTATAGCTATTCATACAATCCTCTTCCAAACTTTTCCTTCTTTCGTCACTAACAATCTCACTTGCCTCATAAGCATTGATAATGCTTTGCTTCTTAAAACACTCACTTTCCAGCTTACCAACCTTTTATTTTAATTCATTGACAAGTTTAGGTAAATCAGCATTAGGATCAGAATGTACCTTAGATGAAGATGCAGAGTCTATGGCCATGAATGCCACATTAGCTCTTCTGATATCATCTGCTATATCTTCCTCATGGTTACTCCAGTCAAAGCTTCCCTCATGCTGAGTAGTTACTGCCACATTGCCTTGATTTCTTGGTTGATTTTGGTTTGCTGGAATGTTGTTAGTTGCAGGGTTTTGAACAGCTTGATTCTGATTGTTGTTCATTTGATATACTTGATTCTGATTCATACCCTGCTGGTTGTTCATCCGAGGCTGATAGTGGTTGTTAAATTTGGGATTGAAGTTATTGTTTGGATGGAAGTTGTTGTTGTTGGGATTGAAGCCTTGGTTATTGTTGAAGTTCTGCTGGTTGTTGTTTCTACGCACATTCTGCTAGTATTGTTGTTGGTTTCTAGGCTGTTGGAACTGATTGACTTGAAAGTTCCTTGGCATATTGCACTCTCTTGCAAAGTGTCCAGGCTATTGACAGTTGTAGCAGATAGCCTTGGACTTGTCAAATCCTATTCTCTCATTTGGACCAGAAACTAGTGATCTACCAGTTCTATTGTACAGTCTCTTGCTTCTTAATGCCAACATTGCAGCTTGCCATTTGAGATCCATGTCTTCAAGGTCTTCAGCATCTATTTGTTCCAAATCATCCTGCACTACACTTGTGTGAATCAAGTTTTTGGCCACAAATGCATTGTAGGATTCAGTGAACATAGACATTAGGGCTTGTGCATCACTCCCTTGAACATGCCCTGCACCAGCACTTTGAGCATTTTCATTTCCCACAAAGGCTGAATCATCATCAATCAATTGAACATTAAACCTCTGTTGACCACCTTGACTGCTTGAACCACCTCCAATGAATGACCTAAGAGTCTCATTGTTGTGATCACTTGGTTCTTCAATGATGGGAATTTGTTGTTGATTCTTTGTTGTAAGATTCCCCATTGGAGCAATTAAAGCATTTGACACGTTGAAACTTGGTTTATCTTCCTTGATCATTTCATTCTCAATCATTTCAAGTTCAGCAGCTTGAAGAAAACATACTACATCATCCAATTTCAATTCATTGAAATTTTGCTTTTGAAGGATGAATTTGCAAGCAGTATACAATTCTTTTGGCATTGAGTTGAGCAACTTTGTATTCAAATCAAAGTCAGTCATTACATAATCAGTTGTTCTCAACTCATTCACAATACTCAGAAAACGTTCTAGTATTGACTTCAACCTTTCACCATCTCTATACTTGAATCTTTCTAACTGTTGCTTCAGTCTTTGCTTCTTAATGTTCTTCAATTCAGTGTTCCCTTCATACATCTCAAGGATTGCATCATACATTGCCTTAGCACTTTGATGATGTGCAACCTTTGTGAGGATTTCCCAAGACAGACCAAGATTGAGCCTAGCCAATGCTCTGTCATCAACCTTTCTCATTCTCTCTCTGACAGCAGCAATAGCATTTGCATTAGCACCTTCTTCAACAGTAGCTTGTGGACCATTCTTGATAGAATTCCACATATCCACATCATTATAACAAACAGCAGCCTCAAAAAGCACTTTCCACTTGGTAAAGTTCTCCTGACCATACAATCTAGGTATCTTATTAGTAGACACCTCTTGTTCCTCATATCCAGATATTTTCTTAAAATAAAAGTTAAGTTCTTATCCAAAATAGAGTAAAACAATCAGATCTGAGAATAAATTCTTAGATCTGAGGTGTCTGATATGAATAGAACAGGATTCAACAATAAAAATCAAAGCTTTAAGTGAAATAAGAAAAAGAAAACACCTAAAACTTGTAGATCTGGAAGAAAAATGAAGAACAGAGCTTCTGACGTCACAAATCAATCGAACAGTGCTCTGCTTACATCATTCTTCTTCAAAACTTAATCAGCAACAATCTTTCTAAAAATAGCAGCAACAAGCTCTGATACCACTTGTCAGGTCCCAGCTTTTGATGGTCGATTCGGATCGGATCTTAATCAATCATGTCATAACTCACACAAAATTAATCGTGTTGACAAGCGAGTTAATGACGGGTTACTATGTTTAGAAAGATGACCGTTTGTTAAAGGCGGAATCAATAACAAACATACGGTTGCAATGAATATTCAATGACAGAAGACACACACCGGATTCACTCAAAAGATTTCCATTTATATAATGTTAATCATACAAAAGGATAATCGATTAGGGTTTAGAAGGAATCCTAGGACAGCCGTCACACACAAAACATTCTCTCAATTAATGTGTCGGTCTTATCCGTATTGTGCTCTCTCCCTTTTTTCCGTCCTTTTGGCGGCGTGCCCTAATTATTCTATTTATAGGCCTGCCAACCTAAGACAGCTGTCATTCCTTCTAGAAACCTTATCCGATAGTACATATTCAATTTACATATTCAAAAATATACTAAGTGTAAAACAAGTCTTCCGGGTAGGCTTTTCATTAAACTTCAGTCTCCGAGTACGCAGTGTACTCGGCCTTCTTCAGACTTGGTAAACATAGAAGTGTACTCGGAATCAGTTTCCGGGTAGACTTTACTTAAAGAATATTTTACCAAGTAAAATATTCACCGAGTAGACTTCAATCTTCTTGGACTTATCAAACTTTGCTCGACAAATCCTTACGAGCAACCTTGTTCTTCTATGATCCTGTTCGGTTTAATGTCAGTTGAACAACTTATTGATAAGGCGTACTCGGGTGTACATACCTTACTTGAGCAGAACCTTACTCGAGATAACTTAAAGATATTCTATTAACTCATCAAGTATACTCGGACCATAATTATTAAAGAATACCTTGCCCGGTCTTCCAATTACTTGGCTTCTTGGACTTGGTTGACCAAACCTTACTCGGAAGAGTAAAATACTTGGTCTTGAAGAACAACCCTGCTTGACAAAGTGAACCTTACTCGGATATGCCAAATTAATGAACCTTACTCGGAAATCACTAAAAAGCATACCTTGCTCGGATATCCACTTAAGAAGACTATTAGAAGTAAACCTTGCCCGGGAGGCAAAATCCCGTACTCGACTAAATAAAAGCTTACTCAAAGGTCCAAGGTGTGCTCGGATTCGATACTTAGCTGTTTCTGAGGAGGTTGAGAAGATTCCAATCTTCCAAATTCTTCGTTTAGGTCAAATCTCCTCATTTGGGTCAAATTCTTGACTCAACAAGTCTCTTCTCGGGCATCCACAAGAATGGCATATTGATTCATACAAGCTGCCTCCCATGCTTTGGCCGCAGCCACCTGACGCTCCTTCTCTACCAACAAAGCTGCCTCATCATCTTTCAGTTTCTACTTGGTAGTGCTGGCCTCCGAGCGTTGTTCGTTAGCAATTTTTTGGGTTTCTTGAACCTTGTTCTCCATCATCTCCCATTTCTCCCCCCTAGAAATCCATTCCTGAAATATTTCTTGACCTCTTGCCAGGGTGTTCGCCAAGTTGTAGTTTAATTTGTTGGCTAAATCAAGACGAGCTCACCCATGCTAATAAGAACGTTCCCCGGGTGGAATACCATGGCTTAAAAATTCAGTGCAAGTATCTATATTCATAAAACGTGCACCCTGGGATAAGGACCGGCATGGCAAATGAAGGAAGTCATCCTCTTCTGTGTCAGACAGCCCATAATAATCAACATCTGAAAGTCGGCGGAATCTCCCCTTTAGCGGAGATTAAGGTGTCTCGCCATGTGGAGCATGCGAAGACGCCCCCTCACCCGCACGGTTGGAAGTAGAGGATAAGAAAAGTGAAGAGAAGACTGTGGGTTGTCTTGGGGTGCATCCTTAACCTCAAGTTTATCAAAAATATTCTTAGGAGATTTCCCTTTTGAAGACGCCACCTCATCAGGAATGATAACCTTGGGAGGAGAAGAAGGAGGTCCTTGCATGCTCACCCCTTTTGCAGGCTTGGCATGAACTTTTATCATCAACAAAAACAAACACTGAGAATGGTAAACAAATAAAAATTTGTTTGAAATACTTAACGAAATACGGGATACCTTGAAAAGTCAGTGTCGCTACACGCTTGTTTTTTCTTGGGTGGGGCATCATCAGTCTCTACTTGATTCCCACCCGCGAGATCAGTAGGATCGTCTTGACTACCGCCCTCTTCAGTCGACTTCGAGGAATAATGCTTCCTATTGCAGTCCAGATCTGCCAGTGCGCGCATAATATCCGAAGTATTGACAACACATTCCGTTTCGAGGGGTGACGACTCATCACAAGATGACAGTAGTACAATCTCCCATCAGAAGTAAGTGCATACAAAGGGCGAGGGTTAGAGAGAACTCACCTATGGAAAAAATTGCCTCTAAAACTATAGGCTCAAGGCACGGATCTTTAGAAAACAGAAAATGATCCCTCATCCTGTCAAGGATAGTTAGGGCTTTTGGATCACGCAGACGACGTTGCTTGCAACCCACTGCCTTATCAACAAGCGCGTTCAACATTGAACCCTCACCTACAATACTGAAATAAAATATGAGGAAAGATATAACGACAAATATGACAATTAGATGTGCAGACACTAACTTTCATCTTGTTCCGAAAAATGGTTCGGGATCAGGAAATGGCCACAAGCGACTCATACCGGCCCATACCAAGGCTTCCTCAACAATAGCCCGCATCAGAGTGGGTGTTTGAGTCAAAGTATTGAACCACGATTGGTCCTCATAAAGGGCAAACTGCATATCAAAGAGTTTCTTATTCTGCGGACAACAGACCAGGGTGATTGGAACCATGTCCTCGCGGACCCAGAAAATTTCATAAGCCAGTCGTGCGCGCTGCGGGGGGCTCTTTCCCTAATACCCCCGTACCAGTGGTGGCACATTTATACTAACCACCCCTTTTGTTTTACTTACATAAAACCAAATATTTCTCCACGGTGGGCACAATATTATTAGCCTGACAGCAGAATTCCAAGTGACGAATTCTCATCTGGACAAACGGGTGTACTTGGGAGATATGGATCCTGCCCCGTAAAAACATTACATAAAAACTTGGTAACTGGAAACCGAAGATTCCCAGTCGAAAAATATACGGCATATACGGCCATTTTACATGTTGGTGGTTTATTGAAGATGGATTTGGGCACAAGGAACTCAAGTCCCCACTCTAGTGCCATGCCATTGATTAGTTCTTGAAAATCTTTCTCTTTCCGATTAACCTCAACGAGGTCAATAGACGGCGATATTTTCTTCTCAGTCGCCATGAGATTTACATAAGACGGATTGCAGCGAGCTATGGTGTTTAAATGGGAAAAACAATTGCCGAAGTGCTATAGAAAGGTAAGAGAAAATGATGATGAAAGTAGATAAAAAATCATATGGAAGGAAAATATCCCCTATTTATACCCATCGCAATTAATGCGACGGGAGAGGTGTACTAAAGAAAAAGAAATAAATGGTCCAACGAATAGGCGACACGTCTGGCGGGAAAACGTAAAAGGGGAAAAACAGTACAGGCTGGCAGGCATGCAATGCAGACGTCAAATAACCTTCTGACGCCTATGAACCCATCAAGTCTATACATCTCCATACTTATTTTCAAAAAATAAAATGTCTCCGAGAGGCAAAAGCAAATTTCAAAATCCCTCCAAAAACCACAAGTCCAAAATTTCACCAGCATAAAAAACTCATGCGGGAGAAACAATGGACTAAGGGACTTATAGAGGTAGGCTAGCAAACAACCTCTAATACCCACAAGATAATGTTGGTGCATGTCGTGTAACAGATGATCTGTTGTGTTTGTTAGAATTGAGAGCAACGGTCAAAGGGGAGGCTGTTGGTGCATTTTGTGACCGTCGCTACGCAATTCAGACCAGCGGAGACGCCATAGGTGAAGTTAGAACAACTTCGCCTTAGGCGAAGTTAGAACAACTTCGCCAACGGCGAAGTTAGGACAACTTCACCTTAGGCGAAGTTATCACAACTTCGCCATAGGCGAAGTTATGAACAACTTCGCCTACTGACGCCTACTGAAGCCCAGGCCCGAGAATGTTTTATATATATATACGTGTGTCTTGTTTAGGTTTAGTAATCCAGAATTAGTGAGTGTTTTGAGCAGTTTGTTTGTTTAGAGAGAGTAAGAGCCAAGGAGAGTCGTGTGAGACGACCCGAGGTAGAGCTCACCTCGGGTCAGTCGTGTTTTCTGTTTATGTTCTGTATGTCTCGTGGTTGATTATTATATATAAGAATCTGCAGATTTGATTATCCCGTTCTTGTATTTGTTCGTGTATTTGTTCGTGTACGTGTTTGTGTTCTTCATCTTTACACCAATAAACGAGTCTAGGAGGATTCCGCACTCCTAGACCTCGTGCGGATCTCGTATCGATCGGCGACGCCCCCGGGGGGACCTACATGTGGTATCAGAGCCTTAGGCTCTTATGCTATGGTTCGAGATCTGCGTTTTGGTGTTTCTGGCACGTTTCTGATGCGTTTCTGGCCGATCAGCGCCGCAGGCGAAGTTATTGCCAGGCGAAGTTATGGACAGGCGAAGTTGACTTTAGGCGAAGTTAACGAAAAAAAAAAAGAGTGTTTTGGAGTTTTCGTCTGTATGGCCAGGTGTACACGATTATTGTGAGACCGGAGATGTTGTTCCGTCAACGAGTGAAACTTGTTATCTCTGGGTCTTACGTGTGAACAAATACGTGTCAACTCTGGATATGGAGTTGAGTTTGTGAATGGGATATTGATTGAAACTGGATATTGACACATATTTGGGTGTTTGTGGGCAATGAAATTGTTGTTGTTCGAGGTTGATCAACTGAAGAAAGTCAAATTGAACTGAAGGTTTTTGTCATTACTGGATTGCGGTCAGAGCATATTATTTATGTTATTTTCAAGGCGTTCGAGAATTGGATCCTGAAACGTGATGCTTATTTATTAGAGTGAAAATTCTGGAACAAGTTGGATTTAATCAGGAACTAAAGTGTTTATGTTCTTGATCGTTATCCCTGGTGATTGAAGATGCTTCGGATTAATTAATGGTCATGTGTTAGATTCTGTCAAGGTGGTTTTGTGATGAAATTGATCACTTGATGTTGAGTAGTTGAAGATTAAACCTTATCGTATGCCGACGAGTTGGTGAAGTTGTGGAGGAAGCCCAACTTCACGTGTTGGTGAAGTCAGATGGACTCACGTGATTGGTTGAGATGATCTATTGGCACGAGGATGCATGCATTTTAAAGACCTCAATCGTTATAGTCGGAGAAGCTTACACTGAAGGGGAGATCTGATATGGAAGACGCTGGTTGATTGGTAGATTTGTGAAGCTACATGACAGATTCAGATACGGCTGGTTGACTGCAAACAGAAGATCATCAGTTAAGAGGGGGACTGTTGGTGCATGTCGTGTAACAGATGATCTGTTGTGTTTGTTAGAATTGAGAGCAACGGTCAAAGGGGAGACTGTTGGTTCATTTTGTGACCGTCGCTATGCAATTCAGACCAGCGGAGACGCCATAGGTGAAGTTAGAACAACTTCGCCAACGGCGAAGTTAGGACAACTTCACCTTAGGCGAAGTTATCACAACTTCGCCATAGGCGAAGTTATGAACAACTTCGCCTACTGACGCCTACTGAAGCCCAGGCCCGAGAATGTTTTATATATATATACGTGTGTCTTGTTTAGGTTTAGTAATCCAGAATTAGTGTGTGTTTTGAGCAGTTTGTTTATTTAGAGAGAGTAAGAGACAAGGAGAGTCGTGTGAGACGACCCGAGGTAGAGCTCACCTCGGGTCAGTCGTGTTTTCTGTTTATGTTCTGTATGTCTCGTGGTTGATTATTATATATAAGAATCTGCAGATTTGATTATCCCGTTCTTGTATTTGTTCGTGTATTTGTTCGTGTACGTGTTTGTGTTCTTCATCTTTACACCAATAAACGAGTCTAGGAGGATTCTGCACTCCTAGACCTCGGTGTAACTTGTGATATCGAGGTCCCCCCGTGGTTGTTTGCAGCCATTCGTGTTATGACTTAAGGAGTTCATATTTTGATTATCTCGTGGTTGTTTGCAGTCAGCAAATACACGAAAGATATATATGAAGACATGCAAAACTCTTAAGGAGTTTCCACATAAAATCGAGTAGATTTAGTTTGTATCACATCTACTTTTACGCACCATAAATAGCTACCATGACATACAATGACTGTTCTAAAGCCTTTTAAGCCTAATAACTTCACTAGTTAAGCACACAGAATCAGTATATCTATCATTTTCCAAGGTTGGATCAATTTTATGTTAAACATAGCAAACGAACTTCTTACGAAGTAGTAGACTTGAAAAATAATTTCGTTTCCCTTAAAGAAAAATTTAACTTCTATCGCCCCGACCAAATCAAAGTCTTCAGGTCAACGGCTATCCCGAAGATCCAATGGATCAGCTGGACCGACCACATACTAGTATGTGTCCTTCTAACTAAGTATGATCGACTAATTTTAAGCGAAAGAATGAAAACTCATCATAAACCGCCCCGGTCACTTTCAGTCGTCTGGTTAATGGCTATCCTCATATTCTACAAGTAGAAATGAGGACCAAACATATCCTAATACATGTCCATCAAACTGAGGTAACCGACATTGTTCTAAGCGATAGTGACGTTTTTTTTTTTTTTAATATGCACAAAAAGCATGGTTACTCGGGATTGATCATCCCATTCAACTCAACAAGGTTTTGAAATCTTGATTTGTCAAACGCTTTTGTATATAAATCAGCAAAATTATCAAGCGTATCCACCTTTTCAAGCACAATCAGTTTCTTCTCAGCACAATCCCGTATAAAATGATGACGTATGTCAATATGTTTAGTTTTACTATGTTTTACGGGATTATTAGTTACTGAGATCGCAGGAGTGTTATCAATATAAATTGGAGTAAATGAGAAATTCAGACCATAGTCGCGTAACTGTTGTTGAATCCACAGAACCTGGGAGCAGCAGTTGGATGCTGCCATGTATTCTGCCTCACATGTTAAAATTGCGACTGAAGTCTGCTTCTTGCATTGCCACGACACCAATCTGCCACCAAGAAACTGACATCCTCCAGTTGTTGACTTCCGACTCTGATTGCACCCTCCATAATCAGAATCTGTGTAAGCGACCAACTCCAAGTCTCCTCCTTTTGCGTACCACAACCCCAGCTTCGGTTTGCCTTTGAGATACCGCAAGATCCTCTTCACACCCTTCATGTGAGATTCCTTTGGGTTTGCCTGAAAACGAGCACAAAGACAAACTGCAAACATAATATCAGGCCTAGAAGCAGTTAAGTACATTAAAGAACCTATAATAGCCCGATACTGAGTTGGGTCCACATCTGCGTCATTGTCTGTCTCAGCACCCAACTTATGGTTGACGCAGATTGGAGTATCAAATGGAGTGCTGTCCTCCATCTTGAAACGTTTGAGCACATCATGGACATACTTGGTCTGATGAATGAACATCCCATCCTTCTTCTGATCAACCTGCAATCCTAAAAAGAAAGTTAGTTCACCCATAGCACTCATTTCAAACCTTTTCTTCATGACGGCCTCAAACTGCTGACACATGGAGACTTTTGATGCATCAAAGATAATGTCATCCACGTAGACTTGCACCAGCAGGAAGTCGCTTCCTTCTCTCTTGAAGAACAACGTGCTATCTATCTTCCCTCTTTCAAACCCATTTTCATGCAAGTAATCTGATAAAGTTGAGTACCAGGCACGAGGTGCCTGATGTAGTCCATACAACGCCTTACTTAGCTTGTACACGTGATCAGGAAAGTCTGGGTCAGGAAAACCCGGAGGTTGCTCAACGTACACAACCTCATCAACTTTCCCATTTAGGAACACACTTTTCACGTCTAACTGAAATACTTTCATCTTCTTATAAGCAGCAAATGCCAAAACAATCTAATGGCTTCCAATCTTGCCACAGGAGCGAACACTTCATTATAATCAATCCCCTCTTGTTGATTAAAACCTTTAACGACTAGCCTCGCCTTGTTTCTTATAATAATCCCTTTCTCATCTCTCTTGCACTTAAAAACCCATTTTATGCCTATCGCATGCACATTCTTTGGTTTTTCAACCAAAGTCCAAACTTCCATTTTCTTGAATTGAGCTAGCTCTTCTTGCATGGCCTCGACCCACGAGCTGTCCTTTAGAGCCATTTGGTAATTCTTTGGTTCAATCTTGCTGATAAAGCAGGTGTACAAGCATTCGTTGATTATGCTTGTCTCCTTAATGCTTGTGTAAACACAGGTGTGCTCATTCAAGCTACGTCTTGTTTGTACACCGGAGGACACATCACCAATCACATTCTCCAAAGGGTGATCTTTATGAATTCTCGTGGTCGGAACAGAACCGACATGCAAATTGTCTTCCAAGTTAGAAGAGAGCTCATCAATGGTTGTTTCTTGCTGAGAGTGAAACGGATTGAAAAATTCTTCTTCAGTCAAGGCAGCAGGGGTATCGATAGCATTTGATGAGGAAGGTTGACATTTATCAAATAGCTGTCTTTGCACTAGATTTTCTTCCTCATCAAGGATCATCTTCGTAGCAACTCTCTCTTCATCTTCTGCACTATCCAAATACGGTATGTTAAAAGACTTAAAAAGTCTATCATAGTCGAAAAACTCAGCAGGTCCGTTGCTTGGTTTTGGCGGTTTGTAACTTGTGATATCGGTGTTACACACCACCTCAACCTTGCTGGTCGATGTATTAAAGACACGTCTGTTGGGAGTCCCAACAACATAACCGACTAAGATTCCTTCATCGGCTACTTCACCAAATTTAGAATTTGTCTTTAAAATCGAACAAGGGGACCCGAATGGTTCAAGTCCACTCAAGTTGGGCTTCCTCCCACGCATAAGCTCATAACACGCTTTATTAAGTCTTTTAACAGTCAACTCAACTCTGATACCACATGTAGGTCCCCCCGGGGGCGTCGCCGATCGATACGAGATCCGCACGAGGTCTAGGAGTGCGGAATCCTCCTAGACTCGTTTATTGGTGTAAAGATGAAGAACACAAACACGTACATGAACAAATACACGAACAAATACAAGAACGGGATAATCAAATCTGCAGATTCTTATATATAATAATCAACCACGAGACATACAGAACATAAACAAAAAACACGACTGACCCGATGTGAGCTCTACCTCGGGTCGTCTCACACGACTCACCTTGTCTCTTACTCTCTCTAAACAAACAAACTGCTCAAAACACACACTAATTCTGGGTTACTAAACCTAAACAAGACACACGTATATATATATAAAACATTCTCGGGCCTGGGCTTCAGTAGGCGTCAGTAGGCGAAGTTGTGATAACTTCGCCGTTGGCGAAGTTGTTCTAACTTCGCCGTTGGCGAAGTTGTTCTAACTTCACCTATGGCGTCTCCGCTGGTCTGAATTGCATAGCGACGGTCACAAAATGCACCAACAGTCTCCCCTTTGACCGTTGCTCTCAATTCTAACAAACACAACAGATCATCTGTTACACGACTTGCACCAACAGTCCCCCTCTTAACTGATGATCTTCTGTTTGCAGTCAACCAGCCGTGTCTGAATCTGTCATGTAGCTTCACAAATCTACCAATCACCCAGCGTCTTCCATATCAGATCTCCCCTTCAGTGTAAGCTTCTCCGACTATAACGATTGAGGTCTTTGAAATGCATGCATCCTCGTGCCAATAGATCATCTCAACCAATCACGTGAGTCCATCAGACTTCATCAACACGTGAAGTTGGGCTTCCTCCACAACTTCACCAACTCGTCGGCATACGATAAGGTTTAATCTTCAACTACTCAACATCAAGTGATCAATTTCATCACAAAACCACCTTGACAGAATCTAACACATGACCATTAATTAATCCGAAGCATCTTCAATCACCAAGGATAACGATCAAGAACATAAACACATTAGTTCCCGATTAAATCCAACTTGTTCCAGAATTTTCACTCTAATAAATAAGCATCACGTTTCAGGATCCAATTCTCGAACGCCTTGAAAATAACATAAATAATATGCTCTGACCGCAATCCAGTAATGACAAAAACCTTCAGTTCAATTTGACTTTCTTCAGTTGATCAACCTCGAACAACAACAATTTCATTGCCCACAAACACCCAAATATGTGTCAATATCCAGTTTCAATCAATATCCCATTCACAAACTCAACTCCATATCCAGAGTTGACACGTATTTGTTCACACGTAAGACCCAGAGATAACAAGTTTCACTCGTTGACGGAACAACATCTCCGGTCTCACAATAATCGTGTACACCTGGCCATACAGACGAAAACTCCAAAACACTCTCTTTTTTTTTTTTTTCGTTAACTTCGCCTGTCCATAACTTCGCCTGGCTATAACTTTACCTGGCTAAAACTTCGCCTGTCAATAACTTCGCCTATTCCATAACATCGCCTGACTGATAAGCGAACTTGTGAGGTAGGCGAAGTTGTGGATAACTTCGCTTAACCTTATATCTTCGCCTAAACCCTAAAATTTAAGCGACAACTTCGCCTGATGAACAATAACTTCGCCTGCGGCGCTGATCGGCCAGAAACGCATCAGAAACGTGCCAGAAACACCAAAACGCAGATCTTGAACCATAGCATAAGAGCCTAAGGCTCTGATACCACATGTAGGTCCCCCCGGGGGCGTCGCCGATCGATACGAGATCCGCACGAGGTCTAGGAGTGCGAAATCCTCCTAGACTCGTTTATTGGTGTAAAGATGAAGAACACAAACACGTACACGAACAAATACACGAACAAATACAAGAACGGCATAATCAAATCTGTAGATTCTTATATATAATAATCAACCACGAGACATACAGAACATAAACAGAAAACACGACTGACCCGAGGTGAGCTCTACCTCGGGTCGTCTCACACGACTCTCCTTGTCTCTTACTCTCTCTAAACAAACAAACTGCTCAAAACACACACTAATTCTGGATTACTAAACCTAAACAAGACACACGTTTATATATATAACATTCTCGAGCCTGGGCTTCAGTAGGCGTCAGTAGGCGAATTTGTTCGTAACTTCGCCTATGGCGAAGTTGTGATAACTTCGCCTAAGGTGAAGTTGTCCTAACTTCGCCGTTGGCGAGGTTGTTCTAACTTCACCTATGGCGTCTCCGCTGGTCTGAATTGCATAGCGACGGTCACAAAATGCACCAACAGTTGGTATCAGAAGTCTCCATGTGTCAGGAGTTTGAGGCCGTCATGAATAAAAGGTTTGAAATGAGTGCTATGGGTGAACTAACTTTCTTTTTAGGATTGCAGGTTGATCAGAAGAAGGATGGGATGTTCATTCATCAGACCAAGTATGTCCATGATGTGCTCAAACGCTTCAAGATGGAGGACAGCACTCCATTCGATACTCCAATCTGCGTCAACCATAAATTGGGTGCTGATTCTGACAATGACGCAGATGTGGACCCAACTCAGTATCGTGCTATTATAGGTACTTTAATGTACTTAACTGCTTCTAGGCCTGATATTATGTTTGCAGTTTTTCTTTGTGCTCGTTTTCAGGCAAACCCAAAGGAATCTCACATGAAGGGTGTGAAGAGGATCTTGCGGTATCTCAAAGGCAAACCTAAGCTGGGGTTGTGGTACGCGAAGGGAGGAGACTTGGAGCTAGTCGCTTACACAGATTCTGATTATGGAGGGTGCAATCAGAGTCGGAAGTTAACAACTGGAGGATGTCAGTTTCTAGGTGGCAGATTGGTGTCGTGGCAATGCAAGAAGCAGACTTCAGTCGCAATTTCAACATGTGAGGCACAATACATGGCAGCATCCAACTGCTGCTCCCAGGTTCTTTGGATTCAACAACAGTTGGTCGACTATGGTCTGAATTTCTCACTTACTTCTATTTGCATTGATAACACAGCTGCTATCTCAGTAACTAACAATCCCGTGAAGCACAGTAAAACTAAACATATTGACATACGTCATCATTTTATACGGGATTGTGCTGAGAAGAAACTGATTGTGCTTGAAAAGGTGGATACGCTTGATAATTTCGCTGATTTATATACTAAAGCGTTTGACAAATCAAGATTTCAAAACGTTGTTGAGTTGAATGGGATGATCAATCCCGAGTAACCATGCTTTTTGTGCATATTAAAAAAAAAAAAAAAAAAACGTCACTATCGCTTAGAACAATGTCGGTTACCTCAGTTTGATGGACATGTCTTAGGATATGTTTGGTCCTCATTTCTACTTGTAGAATATGAGGATAGCCATTAACCAGACGACTGAAAGTGACCGGGGCGGTTTATGATGAGTTTTCATTCTTTCGCTTAAAATTAGTCGATCATACTTAGTTAGAAGGACACATACTAGTATGTGGTCGGTCCAGCTGATCCATTGGATATTCGGGATAGCCGTTGACCTGAAGACTTTGATTTGGTCGGGGCGATAGAAGTTAAATTTTTCTTTAAGGGAAATGAAATTATTTTTCAAGTCTACTACTTCGTAAGAAGTTCGTTTGCTATGTTTAACAGAAAATTGATCCAACCTTGGAAAATGATAGATATACCGATTCTGTGTGCTTAACTAGTGAAGTTATTAGGCTTAAAAGGCTTTAGAACAGTCATTGTATGTCATGGTAGCTTTTTATGGTGCGTAAAAGTAGAAGTGATACTAACTAAATCTACTCGATTTTATGTGGAAACTTCTTAAGAGTTCTGCATGTCTTCATATATATCTTTCCGAATGATAGGCAGAAAAGCGATTACCCAGTCATACACGAGCCTGTTAGTGTTCTGATTCCCGTGAAGAAAGCGTGTCAAGAGACTGCAGTGATCCAGATTCGGGACTTGCAGTTGTTCTCTATGTGTTTGTTTAAAAAAAAAAAAAAAAAAAAAACTTAATTCATTGAGACATTCTTTAACTTAAAATGTCAATCATGATGTAAGAAAGAGAACGGGAAGCAGATTCTAAAGATCGAAGAATACTTGCAACTTAATCAGACACTACGTGTCGAAGTCAATTCGGGGTGACTTGGGGAAAGCCAAATACGCTTTGAGAATAGATAGGAGGCATCATAATCTCTGAGTTGTTGCCCACTTAAATTTTGAGGCATAATTGAACCTAACTCGTATCACAGAAATGATGAAAACGATTTTAAGTTATTTACCTGCTTACAACCTGTTTCTTTATGTCATAATACAGCTACACACGGATCTATGTGACAGTCACGTAATTAGTATGATTCCTATTCGGATCTTTTCTAAAACGTAATAGTCCCTGTCGAGACTGAAATTTGATCCCTTGTACTTTAATTTTTAAAAGTTTTTCGTACTTAGGTAGTTTTATGATTTTATAACTGGTTACTTGGTCTTGATTGTATCTTTTAACTCTTTAAAGGAACTTTTAAAAGTTAATTGCAAAATGTTCAAATTATGAGGTTTGATTTTGTAAATATAGGCGAAGTTGTTAAACAGGCGAACTTCTGAGTCGACAGTCGTTGCAACTGCAGGGTTATCAGGTATGATACCACATGCGGTTACGCCTGCTTCTGATGTCCCGGTTACATTTGAAATCCCTCCTCAGTACACTCAAGATATATCACATATGAGGTTCGATTTTGATGCAACCCTATCAGACTCGGAAAGAATAGCTGCACTTGAATGGGTCGTGGCAGAACAATCAAGGGTGAATCTTATCCAGACCCAGGCTATTCAGCGCCTAGTAACAGAGAATCAGCTGCAGTCGTCCCTACTGGTTGAACATGGAAAAATTATAGATGCTATGAAGGAGTTCTTGGCATCTCAGGGGGAGACGAGCTGTAAAGGCGACGAGCTCAGGACAAAGAAGAAGAATGACAGAGACGATGATCCCAATGCATCGAAAGGTGCAGGTGGTGAGTTGCCAAGAACTACTCAAGCTCTTGGGACTTCCACAGCTCAGGGGAGTCTGCAGGTGCAGCTGGCGGTTCTGGTGGTGATGAGGTGGTGATGGTAGATGACGAGGAGATGGGAGATGATGTGATCGATGCCTTGAATGAGTTGGATGATGATATGTTGGATGATGAATTTATGTGTGAAGATGATGTTCTACTAGTCGAAGAGATTGAAAAGATTGGTGCAAAAATTGTGATAGAAGATGATGTTGAAGAAGGTGAAATAGGTGAGGAGAATGTTGAACACGAGATCCCTGAAGTTGAAAAGTCGAATATATGTGAAGATACAGTAGTTGATGATACAGAATGGGAGGAGCAGCCTAGATGGAAGGAAGGCTATGCTCATTGGTTTATCAAAACGAAGAAGCCAGTGGTACCTACAATATTCAAGAAAAGTTATAATATTAAAGGGTACGCTGAGTCGAAGAAAGGAATTTTCTGTTGGCTATATGATGAACAGTTAAAAGTGTTCGTGGTGAAAAGATATGATGGGATCCAATACTTTAAGAGGACGTTGAGATCTCTCAATACATTGCCTGAATGTGAGGTGAAGGATTTGGCTAGATTGGGGTTGATTAATAGAAGCGACGACAACATGGCCAGAGTTATTGGGAAGATCGTGTGGAAAGAAAGTATTAAAGAAAAGAAGTTTGAGTTATTAAAGCCACAGAAGGGAAAGCTAGTGGAAGATAAGGAAAGAGGAATGAGAGCAGATGGCAAGCCATGGATGGTAATGAAGTACAAACCGATTCGATGCATGAAAGAGGTTCCAATGAAGACTATACCTTAAGATGTGTTGAAAGATCTTAAATGGTGGTATGTTGATTGCCAGACTGCTGAAGCCGTGATGGAAGACGAAGACGAACAAGAAGTGCTAAGAGTGTATGATCCGATGCATCTTGTTAATTTATCGAAAGCTGATCTGCAGGTGTTAAATGAAAAGAAGATATTTTATATTCCTGCTTCGAAAGACGAAGCGAGGAAATATCAGCGAGTAGTCACGGTCTGCATAAGAGAGGGAGTGCATGCATGAAGATTACAAGACAAGTGCTTAAAGATAAAGACATGAAGCTACTGCCAAGGGGGAGTCTGTTGGTGCATAATGTCAGTAGTTCATAGTCTAGTGTCTGTAATCGAGTCTGTAATGATTAATTATGTTTTATATGTCTTATGCGAAGTTACTAACAAGTTCGCTGTTTAGGCGAACTTGTTAGTCAAGCGAAGTTATGGACAACTTCTCCTGAACATGCCAGGAGAAGTTGTCGTATATTTATATAGGTTACGGCTTAGCTTAGAAAGGGAGTTCGTGTGATCATTATCGAAGTTACGAGAGCTACAACGTGAGGACGAGAGTTCGTGTCTGTAATAGTGATATTGTATCACGTCTTTTGGTTATAATATAACGTGTTTGTTTATCGTATCGTGTTTGATCTATTCGTGTCTTCTACGCTCGTAACGACCTACGCAGGGATTCCGCACCTACGTAGATCGAGATATCCCGTGCAGATCCATCCAGGGAACCTACAATTGGTATCAGAGCTTTGGCTCGATTGTGTGGTTCGGGATATTCACGCGGGTGTAGAAATCGTCCCGTTTCGACTATTCGCGGGACGTGTTTTCTGTGTTTTTGTGTCATTCTTACCTCCTACCATCGTATTCAACCCTTTACACCGTCAAAAACCTCGAAAAGCCCAGAAATCAGATCTGCAGAAACTTCGTGTTCATCAGGCGAAGTTGCCGTCACTGTTCGTAGGGTTTTGGCGAAGATATAAGGTTAAGCGAAGTTATCAACAACTTCGCCTACCTTCTCAAGTTCGCCTATCTCAAGCGAAGTTCTCTACAACCTCGCCTACTTCCTAAGTTCGCTTACCCTAAGCGAAGTTACACTCAACTTCGCCAAGTCACGCTAATTTAAGAAAGATCCAGCGAAGTTAAGTCTAAGCGAAGTTATCCTTAACTTCGCCTACAGTACTTTTCAGAAGAATTTAAGAAAGATCCAGCGAAGTTAAGTCTAAGCGAAGTTATCCTTAACTTCGCCTACAGTACTTTTCAGAAGAAATTTTTTTTGATTTTTTCGGGTTTCTTAGTTTTCGAGAAAGATGTCATCAATTAACATCTCTAAGTTAGTAAAGATGGAAGTAGAAGCAGGCTCAGCTATAAAAGCACCAAGGTTGCTGAAGGGAACCGATTTCGTTGCATGGAAGGATCGGTTCGAACAATATGTCAAGTACCAGGATGCAAAGATGTGGGTATGCATCCAGGATGGTTATATTCCACCAACTATGGAGTACGAAGGTCGTGATCAGATCAAGAAGTACAGCAAAATGGAAGATGAAGAGAAAAAGATGTATGAGGCCGAGAGCAAGGCTCATGCTGCTATCACTATGGCTCTTCCACAAGAGATCCTTCATACATTTAGAAAGTACAAGACAGCAAGAGAGCTTTGGGAAGCTCTTGAGAACCGGTTTGAAGGAAATGTGGGAATCCGTGCTTCGAAGATCAAATTGCTCAAAACCCAGTTCTCAGTCTTCAAATATTTGAAGAATGAATCTCTAGATGATATCATCACCCGATATTATCATCTGATGACTGAACTGAGCAACTATTCAATTTCTTACCGAGAAGAAGAGATAGTTGAGAAGCTTCTTGATGCTCTCCCACAAAAATGGGAGATGTACACGGTGCTGATGAGGGAAGACAAAGACTTTCCCCAATATGATCTGGAAACGGCAGTCAACAAGCTCCGAACCTTTGAGCTTAACATGGTTAGAAAGGAGACACCTACGGATCAGGTTCAAGATCCAGGTATGTATGGTGCTAAAGTCAACTCTAGTTCAGGTTCGAAGACTGAATCAACTGCCTACTACTCGAAGGGAGAGTCGGGTGCCAACTCATCACATGAGGGGCATGTGTCAGTGAACACGAATGGTGATGTTTGCTTTGTAGCAGGTGGATCTAGTGCTTCTAAACCGCAAGCAAGCAAGAGTAGTTGCTCTCCAAGTATTCCTAGCAACAACTACTCTAAGATGCCTATGAGTGTCAAATCTGCTGAAGAGCAGTTTGCTCTCAATGCTTCTTTTATTGCTTCCTATGAGAACTACATTCAGGGGAAGATTGTTGATCCAGCTATGTTGGATGAAGACTATGACCAGATTGATGCTGATGATCCGGAAGAAATGGATCTGCAATGGCAGATGGCTATGATCGTGAGAAGAGTGAAACGGTTTATGAAAAAGATCGGAAGAAAGTTTGTCGGTGGAAGGCCAGGGTTTGACAAGACGAAGGTAAGATGCTACAACTGTCAGCAAAACGGCCACTTTGCTAAGGAGTGCGGAAATGAGCGTGTAGAACGTGGTCAAGGCAAGTCTACACAGCATAATGGGGGTTCTAAAGATTATAGTGCCATGATTTCCAGAGAAGATGGTGAATACAACTGGAACCTGCATTCTGAAGAAACTTTCGAACAGGCCAATTTGGCGAAGGTTGAAACTGAAGGAAATGAGAAGGTTACCGGAGAAGAAAAAGCTCTCATGGCAGATGTTAAAGACCAGCTCTCCGAGGTATGTTCTAAACCTACTTGTTCTAAATGTGAAAACTTGTCTGAGCAATTAGCAACTATAACTGATCAGTATGTCAGTTTGGATGCTAAGTTTAAAACTTTAAAAGAAGATCATCACTTTACTAAAGCAAGAGAAAATAGCTATAAAGTTAAAATAAAAGCTTGTGAAAAGGATATTAAAAGTCTAAAAGCAAAACTTGCTGAAAAAATACAAGTGATTGATCTAAGCTATGAAGTTTTGGAAGAAAAATCCAAGCTAATAGCTGAAAGAGAAAAACATAATGCTGATCACCAGGTGAAAGTGGTGGAACTGAATAGAAAACTTGAGCAGTTCAGAAATTCCTCTGCTATTCTTGATCACCTTGTTAGTGATCAAGGTTCCTCTGTTAAGAGGGGAGGAATTGGTTATCATGAGGTTCCACCACCTTATAATCACAATTACACTTTTAATCCTAGTGTTCAGAAATCTGTTGACTTTGAGGTTGTTCAGACAGTTCCAATTAAAGTAACTAGTAAAGAACCAGATGTTAGTAGAGGCGAAACAAGTTCGCCTGTTTCAAGTGTTAAAATTTCTGATCCGAGTCCAGTCTCATCAAGTTCGGATAAGTCATCCGAGCCTGGTAAGGCAAAAGAGGAGGCGGTATTGCCAGATAGTGGAGAGAAAGATAAAACAACTAAAAAGAGTTCTCCGCTAAACCTGTATGTCCCACCTTATGTGAGACAAACGGGCGGTAATAATGCCTCGACATCTAAAACACCTGTTGATAAAAAGGTTGAACATAGGTGTTGTTTTAGGTGTAATCAATTAGGGCACCTAGTTGCAGATTGCCCTCTGAAGCAGAGATTCAGAGGTGTGAGGCCTACTAAAACTGAGAATAAGTCTAATGGTAATCATAATACTGGTAAAAATGAAAACCATTCAAAATTCAGAAATGTGACTAATTCAGGTTTTCAAAGAAACCAATCTCAGTTTTACACTGCTAATAACCAAACCACAAGCTATAATTCTTTCAATTCACAATGGTTTGGAAGGCCTCACAATCAATCTACAAGGAGGTATACTAATAGGACTTACAGGAATTATACAGAGACTAACTTTGGAAAGCCAAAGTTCGGGATGTATAGATCCAAGACCAATTGGTCTTGGGTCCCTAGATTCTAATCTTTTGCTTTAATCGTGCAGGAACAGTTGAACAGGGCTGCCAATAATCTTTGGGTTGTGGATAGCGGCTGTTCCCGGCACATGACGGGTAACAAAAACTTGTTACGCGATTTGAAACCTGTTCAAGGAGGGAGAGTGAGCTTTGCAGGAGAAAGTGGAGGCAAGATTACAGGAATGGGAACGGTGTCTAATGGAAAGATGACTCTAGAAAAAGTAAACTTTGTCGAAGAATTGAAGCACAATCTGCTGAGTGTGTCGCAGATCTGTGATAAGGAGTACACCGTACATTTTACAAAGAATGAGGCGATTGTGTTACATCCTGGTTTTCAGATACCAGAGGAGTGGATTGTGATGAAGGCTCCACGTGAGAGGAATACGTATATTATGGATATGAGTTCGACTGAAATGGCCACGGAAGAATCATGCCTTATGACAAAAGCGAGCGAATCGGAGTCCGAATTGTGGCATAGGAGAATGGGGCACGTTCATCTTCGGAAGATGAACCACATTGTCAAGAATGGACTTGTGCTGGGCGTTCCCTTGAAAAGTTTCAACTTTGAAGACAAATGTGTAGCGTGCAAGAAGGGAAAGCAGCACAAGAAATCCCATCACACCAAGAAGGTCAATTCTATTGTCAGTACTCTAGAATTGCTTCACATGGATCTCTTCGGTCCCGTGAATGCAAAAAGTCTAGGAGGTACTTCTTATTGCTTGGTGATCACTGATGATTACTCACGATATTCGTGGGTATATTTCCTGAAATCAAAAGATGAAACGGCTCAGATGGTGAAGAATTTGATTACCAAAGTTGAGAACGTTATGGATAAAAGGGTTAAGTTCATCAGGAGTGACAATGGAACGGAGTTCAAGAATTTTGAGATGGAGATCTTCTGCCTTCAGAAAAGGGATTGAACACCAGTACAGCGCTCCGTATACTCCGCAACAGAATGGAGTGGCTGAAAGGAAGAACAGAACGTTAATTGAAGGAGCCAGAACAATGCTGGCTGATTCGAAGCTTCCTGTGGTGTTTTGGGCTGAAGCTGTTGCTACAGCCTGTTATATCCTGAATAGAGTCTTGACTGTTAAAAGACTTAATAAAACGTGTTATGAGCTTATGCATGGGAGGAAGCCCAACTTGAGTGGTCTTGAACCATTCGGGTCCCCTTGTTCAATTTTAAAGACAAATTCTAAATTTGGTGAAGTAGCCGATGAAGGAATCTTAGTCGGTTATGTTGTTGGGACTCCCAACAGACGTGTCTTTAATACATCGACCAGCAAGGTTGAGGTGATGTGTAACACCGATATCACAAGTTACAAACCGCCAAAACCAAGCAACGGACCTGCTGAGTTTTTCGACTATGATAGACTTTTTAAGTCTTTTAACATACCGTATTTGGATAGTGCAGAAGAAGAAGAGAAAGTTGCTACGAAGATGATCCTTGATGAGGAAGAAAATCTAGTGCAAAGACAGCTGTTTGATAAATGTCTACCTTCCTCATCAAATGCTATCGATACCCCTGCTGCCTTTACTGAACGAAGAATTTTTCAATCCGTTTCACTCTCAGCAAGAAACAACCATTGACGAGCTCTCTTCTAACTTGGAAGACAATTTGCATGTCGGTTCTGTTCCGACCACGAGAATTCATAAAGATCACCCTTTTGAGAATGTGATTGGTGATGTGTCCTCCGGTGTACAAACAAGACGTAGCTTGAATGAGCACACCTGTGTTTACACAAGCATTAAGGAGACAGGCATAATCAACGAATGCTTGTACACCTGCTTTATCAGCCAGATTGAACCAAAGAATTACCAAATGGCTCTAAAGGACAGCTCGTGGGTCGAGGCCATGCAAGAAGAGCTGGCTCAATTCAAGAAAATGGAAGTTTGGACTTTGGTTGAAAAACCAAAGAATGTGCATGCGTTAGGCACAAAATGGGTTTTTAAGTGCAAGAGAGATGAGAAAGGGATTATTATAAGAAATAAGGCGAGGCTAGTCGTTAAAGGTTTTAATCAACAAGAGGGGATTGATTATAATGAAGTGTTCGCTCCTGTGGCAAGATTGGAAGCCATTAGATTGTTTTTGGCATTTGCTGCTTATAAGAAGATGAAGGTATTTCAGTTAGACGTGAAAAGTGCATTCCTAAATGGGAAAGTTGATGAGGTTGTGTACGTTGAGCAACCTCCGGGTTTTCCTGACCCAGACTTTCCTGATCACGTGTACAAGCTAAGTAAGGCGTTGTATGGACTACATCAGGCACCTCGTGCCTGGTACTCAACTTTATCAGATTACTTGCTTGAAAATGGGTTTGAAAGAGGGAAGATAGATAGCACGTTGTTCTTCAAGAGAGAAGGAAGCGACTTCCTGCTGGTGCAAGTCTACGTGGATGACATTATCTTTGCTGCATCAAAAGTCTCCATGTGTCAGGAGTTTGAGGCCGTCATGAAGAAAAGGTTTGAAATGAGTGCTATGGGTGAACTAACTTTCTTTTTAGGATTGCAGGTTGATCAGAAGAAGGATGGGATGTTCATTCATTAGACCAAGTATGTCCATGATGTGCTCAAACGCTTCAAGATGGAGGACAGCACTCCATTTGATACTCCAATCTGCGTCAACTATAAGTTGGGTGCTGAGACAGACAATGACGCAGATGTGGACCCAACTCAGTATCGGGCTATTATGGGTTCTTTAATGTACTTAACTGCTTCTAGGCCTGATATTATGTTTGCAGTTTGTCATTGTGCTCGTTTTCAGGCAAACCCAAAGGAATCTCACATGAAGGGTGTGAAGAGGATCTTGCGGTATCTCAAAGGCAAATCGAAGCTGGGGTTGTGGTACGCAAAAGGAGGAGACTTGGAGTTGGTCGCTTACACAGATTCTGATTATGGAGGGTGCAATCAGAGTCGGAAGTCAACAACTGGAGGATGTCAGTTTCTAGGTGGCAGATTGGTGTCGTGGCAATGCAAGAAGCAGACTTCAGTCGCAATTTCAACATGTGAGGCACAATACATGGCAGCATCCAACTGCTGCTCCCAGGTTCTTTGGATTCAACAACAGTTGGTCGACTATGGTCTGAATTTCTCACTTACTTCTATTTGCATTGATAACACAGCTGCTATCTCAGTAACTAACAATCCCGTGAAGCACAGTAAAACTAAACATATTGACATACGTCATCATTTTATACGGGATTGTGCTGAGAAGAAACTGATTGTGCTTGAAAAGGTGGATACGCTTGATAATTTCGCTGATTTATATACTAAAGCGTTTGACAAATCAAGATTTCAAAACCTTGTTGAGTTGAATGGGATGATCAATCCCGAGTAACCATGCTTTTTGTGCATATTAAAAAAAACAAAAACGTCACTATCGCTTAGAACAATGTCGGTTACCTCAGTTTGATGGACATGTCTTAGGATATGTTTGGTCCTCATTTCTACTTGTAGAATATGAGGATAGCCATTAACCAGACGACTGAAAGTGACCGGGGCGGTTTATGATGAGTTTTCATTCTTTCGCTTAAAATTAGTCGATCATACTTAGTTAGAAGGACACATACTAGTATGTGGTCGGTCCAGCTGATCCATTGGATCTTCGGGATAGCCGTTGACCTGAAGACTTTGATTTGGTCGGGGCGATAGAAGTTAAATTTTTCTTTAAGGGAAATGAAATTATTTTTCAAGTCTACTACTTCGTAAGAAGTTCGTTTGCTATGTTTAACAGAAAATTGATCCAACCTTGGAAAATGATAGATATACTGATTCTGTGTACTTAACTAGTGAAGTTATTAGGCTTAAAAGGCTTTAGAACAGTCATTGTATGTCATGGTAGCTGTTTATGGTGCGTAAAAGTAGATGTGATACAAACTAAATCTACTCGATTTTATGTGGAAACTCCTTAAGAGTTTTGCATGTCTTCATATATATCTTTCCGAATGATAGGCAGAAAAGCGATTATCCAGTCATACACGTGCCCGTAAGTGTTCTGATTCCCGTAAAGATAGTGTGTGAAGAAACTGCAGTGATCCAGATTCGGGACTTGCAGTTGTTTACTACTCTGAAGTCTATGTAAATGTTTATTCGAAAAAAAAAAAAAAAAAAAAAAAAACCTTATAAGTTATTGAAACATTCTAGAGCAGACAATGTCAAGACTTCTCAATCATGGAGTTAGAAAGAGAACGGGAAGCAGATGAAGAGTACTTACAAACTTAATCAGACACTATGGGTCGAGGTTAATTCGGGGTGACTTGGGGAAAGCCAAATACGCTTTGAGAATAGATAGGAGGCATCATAATTTCTGAGTTGTTGCCCACTTAAATTTTGAGGCATAATTGAACCTAACTCGTATCACAGAAACGATGAAAACCATCTTAAGTTATTTACCTGCTTACAACCTGTTTCTTTATGTCATAATACAGCTAAACACGGATCTATGTGACAGTCACGTAATTAGTATGATTCCTGTTCGGATCTTTTCTAAAACGTAGTAGTCCCTGTCGAGACTGAAATTTGATCCCTTGTACTTTAATTTTTAAAAGTTTTTCGTACTTAGGTAGTTTTTATGTTTTAATACTTGGTTACTTGATTTTGATCTTATCATTTAACTCTTTAAAGGAAGTTTTAAAAGTTAATTGCAAAATGTTCTAATTATAAGGTTTGATTTTGTAAATATAGGCGAAGTTGTTAAACAGGCGAACTTGTGAATAACTTCGCCTAGGCGAAGTTAACCGTAATTTCGCCTGTATAACCCAGACCCTATATAAAGGTTTTTAAAAGTCAAACGTTTCATTATTCCAAGAACACAGCGAACTTATTCAGAAATTCCAGCGAACTTAACATATTTCCGGCGATCTTGTCTTTCGATCTTCATCTTTGATTTCTTTTTCTTCGATTTCTTTTCCTATTAAAGGTGTGTTTGGGTTCTTATATCTTATAATCGATGTTCAATGTTGTTAATCCTAGGTTGTTTCGACACCCAGTTAGTGACCTCGGACGTTCGATCCTTAAACCCGGTTTCAAACTTGTTTTAACATGGTCGTTCACACATTGATCGTCTAGATAACCATAAAATCATGTTTTCCGGATTCCTTAATCACGAAATCACCAACTGCACGTTGTTTCATAAACCTATCAACCGCCGATTCAGATTCAGGCGAACTTAAGGATTAGGCGAAGTTATCCGCAACTTCGCCTGAGGTTTAACTTCGCCTGAGGCGATGTTGTGGTGAGGCGAAGTTATCATTAACTTCGCCTGGACCTTTTTACTTATTAGTTATTAGACGAACTTAAAGATGAAGCGAAGTTGTTCCCAACTTCGCCCCACTTTTAACTTCGCCTATACAGACTTTATCACAACTTCACTCATGGTAACAAGCGAACTTGTGTTATGCCTTAACGTGTATCTAACTTGGTTCGTTTGTTGCAGATATGGCTGCTGTTGCTGGTGTTGGAGGTGCTGATGGTGATGACGGGGGAGATAACCAGAGACAATTCTTCCCTGGGCATAATATGTATATTACGTTAGACCCAGATGCGAGTGGTGTGGAGGATTACCGCGAAATCAACACTTTCCTCCTTCGCTCGCGGATATTCCACGCGATCACAACTACTCTGCCGATATCCTTACCCAATATTGAGGATTTTTGGCAGACGGTGGAATACGATTGCCGCGTTGAGCCCCCGGTTATGCGAGCAACTGTCAACAATCAAGAAGTTCAGTTCTCTTCTGAACAAATCCGGGTGGCTTTACGTTTTGGAGAGGAGACTAGGGATGACCCTACAGACTTTGTGGCTCCTTTCCGTGACGGAGCGTTTCTCCGAATGGGCTATTCTAGTCCATTAGGCGATACTCAGAGAAGGAAAGGTTTCTTGCTCGATCAGTGGCGCTTCCTCATGCACGTAATGATTGTCTGCATGTCAGGGAGGAAGGCGGGCACTGACGGAATGGGCGCGACCATGCAGTCAGCAATGACTGCTCTGACATATAATAAGCGCTATAGCTTTAGTCAGATGGTCTTCTATGAAATTGATCGTCAGAGAAGGGCGATGGCACGTGAGAGATTCCTCATGTATCCAAGATTTCTTCAAATGATCTTGAATCATGTGGCTCCCACGTTGCCTCAACGTCGCCCTATCAGATACGTGGAAAGTGTGAACAAACGTATCTTCGCCCAATGCAGAACTTCGAGTGCTAGGAGCAAGCCTGAACTTCGTCCTCGCCATACTCCACTCTTTGGGTACTTAATCAACCCGGAGTATGTGCCTGCTCGAGGGGATGAGTTTAGGGACCCGGCACCACAACAGACAGGAGCACCTCAAGCTATACCTGCTGCTCCTGTTGTGTCACCGGAGGAGAATGTGGACCTTGACGCAGAATTTGGTGGTCAAGGATTCTTTGATATGGATCGGGTGGATCCAGAGGAGAACGTTCAGGTTCCGGTTGAACGTGCTTCGACTGTGCATGTTACTAGAGCAGCTACGACGGTGGCTGACTCAGATTTTGATGATGTAATGGATGAGGCCAGACGTATGATGGTGACTCAAGAGAGGACGTATGAGAAGAGAAAGAGGACAGATGACGACAGTGAGTCAGAAGAAGAAGAAGACATTCATAAGTTGATCAGACGTTCAAGAAGGGACAGGACAGGTGCAGGTATGGGAGCAGGTGAGAGTTCAAGAGTAGTACGTTTCGCTCCACCCGCATTGTCCGGTATGTCGATTGTCCCTACATCAGTACAAGTTACAAGTTTAAGCGCCGCGGATGTTCCCGTGATGGCTACATCATCTTCTTTCGGCATCCCACTCACTACCTTCCAGCTGACGACTCCGGAGATTGTGTCTTTACCACCTCCAACTCTTACTCCTTCAGAGGTGGTTGCTCAATTTGTTGAGTCGACGGTCGTTGCAACTGCAGGGTTATCAGGTATGATACCACCTGCGGTTACGCCTGCTTCTGATGTCCCGGTTACATTTGAAATCCCTCCTCAGTACACTCAAGAATATCACATATGAGGTTCGATTTCGATGCAACCCTATCAGACTCGGAAAGAATAGCTGCACTTGAACGGGTCGTGGCAGAACAATCAAGGGTGAATCTTATCCAGACCCAGGCTATTCAGCGCCTAGTAACAGAGAATCAGCTGCAGTCGTCCCTACTGGTTGAACATGGAAAAATTATAGATGCTATGAAGGAGTTCTTGGCATCTCAGGGGGAGATGACCTGTAAAGGCGACGAGTTGAGGACAAAGAGAGGAAATGATAGAGACGATGATCCCAATGCATCGAAAGGTGCAGGTGGTGAGTTGCCAAGAACTACTCAAGCTCTTGGGACTTCCACAGCTCAGGGGGAGTCTGCAGGTGCAGCTGGCGGTTCTGGTGGTGATGAGGTGGTGATGGTAGATGACGAGGAGATGGGAGATGATGTGATCGATGCCTTGAAGGAGTTGGATGATGATATGTTGGATGATGAATTTATGTGTGAAGATGATTTTCTACCAGTCGAAGAGATTGAAAAGATTGGTGCAGAAATTGTGATAGAAGATGATGTTGAAGAAGGTGAAATAGTTGAGGAGAATGTTGAACACGAGATCCCTGAAGTTGAAAAGTCAGATGTATGTCAAGATACAGTAGATGATGATACAGAATGGGAGGAGCAGCCTAGATTGAAGGAAGGCTATGCTCATTGGTTTATCAAAACTAAGAAGCATGCTGTTCCAACCATGTTCAAGAAAAGTTATAATATCAAAGGCTATGCTGAATCAAAGAAAGGAATTATCTGTTGGCTATATGATGAACAGTTAAAAGTGTTCGTGGTGAAAAGATATGATGGGATCCAATACTTTAAGAGGACGTTGAGATCTCTCAATACATTGCCTGAATGTGAGGTGAAGGATTTGGCTAGATTGGGGTTGATTAATAGAAGCGACGACAACATGGCCAGAGTTATTGGGAAGATCGTGTGGAAAGAAAGTATTAAAGAAAAGAAGTTTGAGTTATTAAAGCCACAGAAGGGAAAGCTAGTGGAAGATAAGGAAAGAGGAATGAGAGCAGATGGCAAGCCATGGATGGTAATGAAGTACAAACCGATTCGATGCATGAAAGAGGTTCCAATGAAGACTATGCCTCAAGATGTGTTGAAAGATCTTAAATGGTGGTATGTTGATTGCCAGACTGCTGAAGCCGTGATGGAAGACGAAGACGAACAAGAAGTGCTAAGAGTGTATGATCCGATGCATCTTGTTAATTTATCGAAAGCTGATCTACAGGTGTTAAATGAAAAGAAGATATTTTATATTCCTGTTTGGAAAGACGAAGCGAGGAAATATCAGCGAGTAGTCACGGTCTGCGTAAGAGAGGGAGTGCATGCATGAAGATTACAAGACAAGTGCTTAAAGATAAAGACTTGAAGCTACTGCCAAGGGGGAGTCTGTTGGTGCATAATGTCAGTAGTTCATAGTCTAGTGTCTGTAATCGAGTCTGTAATGATTAATTATGTTTTATATGTCTTAAGCGAAGTTACTAACAAGTTCGCTGTTTAGGCGAACTTGTTAGTCAAGCGAAGTTATGGACAACTTCTCCTGAACATGCCAGGAGAAGTTGTCGTATATTTATATAGGTTACGGCTTAGCTTAGAAAGGGAGTTCGTGTGATCATTATCGAAGTTACGAGAGCTACAACGTGAGGACGAGAGTTCGTGTCTGTAATAGTGATATTGTATCACGTCTTTTGGTTATAATATAACGTGTTTGTTTATCGTATCGTGTTTGATCTATTCGTGTCTTCTACGCTCGTAACGACCTACGCAGGGATTCCGCACCTACGTAGATCGAGATATCCCGTGCAGATCCATCCAGGGAACCTACAGATAAAACCTGCGGATCATTCAGGACACCTTCAGAAGACATTCGCGGTCTTCCGCAATACGCGCATAATGAACGGAAGACAAGCACCAAAGGAACACAAGTTCAAATAATTACCTTAAAAGGTAAAGAACGTCCTGGATGTGCGGAAATCACCCAAATAAGTAAGAAATGTAGGATGACGTCAGCAAAGTAGTTGTAACCAACTTCCTTCTATAAGTCTAATTCAAATATTCCATGAAAAGGACATTCCCTCCTTAATAAAGAGCATGTGACAGTGCGTCAATCACAGAAGGACAACTGGATAGTTTGTTATAATAGTGCACATGGCTAGCTATCACTTCTTATCAAATTCCGCCTCATGTCCATTCAGGTAGAGGGAGCATCTTCTAGAAAATGACAGTTGCACCAATCATATTCCCAGAACCACAGACTATAAATACTCAACTCATCATCATGAGATAAGGATTCATACTTCACATTTTACATCAATCACTTAGTACTTTCTCTCTCTAAAGAACTATACTTATTCTCACGCCGGAGGGTGGTTACGGGAAGACCCCCACTTTTGTCCTTCCTGTAACGAGCTTACTGTGGTTCCGTTTTGCAGGTTTTCACTGTCGGAATTTCTAGATCTAGACCTTCGTTAACCTAGTAACTGTTTCATAACCCATACCCGGTAAAAATACTAATCTAACCTATACGAGTTTGGATATGTGCTTCTTCATTGACTATGTGTCAAGCATGCTAGTTAACAGAAAGCACCTAGTACGGAATGCTAAGTTAGTGTCATAAGCTTTGACCTTACCCGAAAAAACTTTTTCATTACACTAAAATTAAGCCTAAGAAAACCATCATATTAAATCAAAACCAAAGCTGAAGCAATAAATTGAATGAGTGCGCTATCTACTAATTAGCAAAGGAGCACATAGACTCATTATAATTGGAACAAATGTCCTCAACGACTTGCATAAATATATAAATTTCATATCTAAAGTATAATTGATCTTTTTCCAAAAGACATATCTTAAGCAAAGAAGAAGATCAAATATTCTTCTTTGTTCATAAAACAATGGGGCTTTATGTGCCTTATAACACATTACATTTCATGAAACGTACGTTAACACGAAAAAGATTGGTGGCACCACTAAAGTGTGTGGCTTAACTTCGTGAGTCCGAAGACAAAATATGCTTGATGTTGGTTAGAGCATTATAGGTTAAACTTGGGTATATTATCATACCAAAAAAGAATATAATGTGTGCTAGCACCTGAGTTCTAACCCACTCCTCAACTAGCCATAAGGTCTCAATATTGGGTTTATCGAGTAAACTATTTATTAGAAGAGTTGAATTAAGCTTGTGTGAATACAAGTTAATTTTGAGTCTTGAAAATAAAGTAACATAGGATTATTATGAATTCGTAAATATGAAAACAAATAATAAAGAAAAGATATCCGTAATTTTGGATGGTCGGGTAAAATTCATCTATATTATTATATTATTTGTTTACTTTTAGTTTAAATATTATGTGAACTTTGGTCTTTCAAGCGTGTCTATGTGTTTCAGGATAATTGACGTTAAGGACGCTTATTGGGATGAATTAAGGGCTTGGAACGAAGATGTAGAAGATTTATGATGATTGGCATGCTTTTCGATGAAAATAAATAAATAAAATAAAGTGGATGTGCCAGGTACCCTTAGCGCGGCGCTAAGGGGCCTTAGTGTGACCTTAGAGATACTTTAAGGTCAAAAGTATGAAATCTGGAAAGTAGACCTTAGCGCGGCGCTAAGGTCTAACCCAGCGCTAAAGTCCCTCCTTTTGGAAAAATTACCGTAACTTTGATATAATCAGTTTTGAGCCTATTTTTCGAGATATCCTTCATTCTAGCAACCAAGTATAAGCCCTTGGACGATTTTGCATTATCCCGAAGCCTCCGGCTCGTCCATTCATCGTATGCTTTCGTCCTTTCATCAGATAAGCGAATCCTTCGTGATACCGATGTCAGGCTAAACCACTGTATTCACTTTAGGCTAGGGTTTTGTGTAAACTAACTTTGATCTGATTATATGTTTTGATTGAATATGAACTTGATTGAATGTCTTTAATCTTGTTTTATATCAGAATTGATTGCTTAAATAGTTTATGATTTTGATTATCAAACTTTGCATCACTTTTTTGGTTGTGTTCATACATGTAGGGTTAGCTCTTATGTCATTGAACCAATAATCTCTATTCATTGATTATAATTGATTTCCATACATTAAACTGGTAATTGGGTAAACCGGGGTTCAGTTGTGTCAACAATTCGGTTAGGGTATCGTTTGTCCTCATAACCCAACTGCTAGGTTTAGTAATTACTGCGCAATTAATCTTTTGAATATGTGATTAGTGGATCATAACATTACCTAAACCTGAAGTGAATCATTTTCTCATTATTGTTTACAGTTCACTTAGAGTAATGGTGTTTTACTTGAATCAAATTTTATAAACCGCTTGACATCGTTTGTCTACATAGTTAACTAATTAATGATTATGAATTTTACTTGCAGTTTCCACTAATTCCCTGTGAAGACGACCGTACTTACCCGTACTAATTATTGGTATTTAAGTCTTATAAATACTTTTTTTTTAGAGTACAACATCTACATCAAAATGGCCCCGTTGTCGGGGAATCAACGCGCAAAGTGCTAGTTTAGCTTAGTTTTTAATTTTGATTTTAATTATTTCTTCGTTGATTTTACACGTGGTGTTAGTGCATTTTTCTGTGCAGATAACTCGATAAGTTGACACATACGCGATATTTTGGTTAGAAAGAGCCGCTTCAGTTTGATCCTGAAATCGAGAAAACAGCAAGACGAAACCGAGTAGCTCAGAAACACATACTAAACCGAATTCCTGAAGTCATAACAGCAAAAGCAGAAACCATGAGTACCCGAAACATAAGAGACCCGGTTGTTTACCAACCAAATAACCAAGAACAACTAGGTCCACAAAACCAAAATGTTAACCGTGACATAAACCGCAATCTGTTCAACAAAGGAGATGTCAACCGTAACCCAAGTAGATAGTTTAACATGGATGACAACTTGTCAATCAGACCCGCCCTTGTAAACCGTCAAAGACAAGCTGATTTTAGAGAGGAAAGACCTGAGATTAATCGTGCTCGTACACGGGTGGAAAATTGGCGGATATGGGATGATTTCAGTCTCGATTCTAAGGATGAGGAAGAGTTTAGAGATGAAAATGGGGGTCAGTATCAGCAATAAGATCTCCGTGATAAACAAGAAATTAGACAGAATCATCCAAGAAATCAAAGAGATCGAGCACCAAGATAGCCACCAAACTGTGAACAGCCGTATTATTATTTTTATGATGGAATCCCAAGAGAATTTGTACCACCACCAGTCAGGAGAGTTCAAAGCCACTCCATCCCACAAGTGGCCACGAATCCTCTACCAATTATTATTCCAGTCAGACGTGGAAGGACTTTTTCAGTGAGACAGAACAGTTTAACGGGGTTACCGGCGTTTCATGGAAAGGCTACTGAAGAACCATACCTGCGTTTGAATGATTTCAACTCGATATGTGCACTTATCTCGAGTCAAGGTTTTAGTACGGAATAATTGAAAATGGTGGTCTTCCAATTCAGTTTAAACGATGCAGCAAAACATTGGTTCCTATCTTTGCCATCAGCCAACATCTTCACTTGGGGGGACTTGGCACAACAATTTTTAGATGAATATTATACACCGCAGAGAACCACTGAGGCTAGAAACAACATTCGAAACTATAAGCAAATCACAGGTGAAACCTTTTATGAGACATTTCAGAGATTCAAATGATTGTTGAGAACTTGTCTGCATCATTGAATTGCTTTATGGGAATTGATAAAAGCATTCCACGATAGTCTCTCAAATGATGATGTTCGTGATCTCCAATCCACCACTAATGGATCCTTCTTTACAAATGATGAAAACATGGATTGGGGACATTTGGAGAGACATACGTATAATTCAAAGAGGCAAGCACAATCGAACATGATGTCAAAAAGATTAGTGGTAAAAGCAGTTAAAGGTCATTGTTCAGATGACAGAATGGATAGGCCAGAAAAGAAGATGGATAGGTTGTTGGTTGTAGGTGTACAAGGAACTGGTAAATTAGGAAAAACTTATCTGGTATGTGAAGGTTGTGGTGAATTAGGGCACGAGGTTGCGAGTTGTGGAGATGTGCAAGATGAAGAAACTGAAGAAGAATAGGTCAGTTATGTGCAGGGTGAAAGGAAATACAACAATATGAGTTAAAATAATTATCATCCGCGCCTCAGAATTCACCCCAACTTCAGTTATGGAAATCCGAAAATGTAACAGAACCCGAATTTTTTGGGTAGTTCTCAGAAGACAGGTTATCAGCCAAACCAGAGAGAGTATGGTAATAGTTCGGGCAGCGGTCAGAGTGGGTACAATCAGAGAGATTCTGGGGGTTACAATAAGGGTTATCAAAAGAGTTATCAGCATGGGTAAGGGAATTATTCTGGTAAAAAAGAGGAGTTGGTTAAGGATGTGATGGACTTACTAAAACAAATGACGGCATATCAAAAGACTCAAAGCATAAATCAAGAGACTCAAAATAAGACTTTGAATCAGCGGTTGGAGCTTCAAGATAAGGAAAATGTTGCAAGAGATAAGCAGGTGAGTCAACTGGCTGAAGAAATGGCAAGCCTAACATGAAATCTATCCAAATTACCGAGTGACACTTTGAATAATCCTAGCCATCAGAATAACAATTCTTCATGTGGGAAGAACACATACATTAACCAGGTAAGTACCCTTAGGAATGATAAATTTTTTGATAATGGGGGTAAATCCACCATCAACCTTCGTTGAAGGAGTGGTGGAATACTTGGGGGAAAATGGGAACAGTGATGATGAGGTGGAAACTGAACCGATAAATACAACCAAAAAATCTATATATATATATATATATATAATCAATCAATCATACCCAGTGGAATCCCACCAATATGGATTCCACTGTGTATGATTGATTGATTGATATATTCACCGAAAAAATCTATTAATAAAAATTTTGTAAACGAATCGATAAAGGAAAAGGAAACACCGACTGCTAAGGAGATGGGCCCCATTGGATAAACCATTCCTTTTCCTCGGGCGTTGGTGAATCCCGCAACATCATCACTGAAAAAAAAGGGGCCCACAACAGGAGAAAATGTGGGAGGTATTTAAACAAGTAAAAATTAATTTACCCCTCACTGATGCTATAAAACAAGTCCCCGCATATGCTAAATATTTGAAGGACTTGTGTACTCAAAAACGAACTCATAAAATGCCTAAAAATATTGATTTGAAGGCTAATGTGAGTACGTTTTGACGGGAATCCTCCCACCTAAGTTACAAGATCCGGCCACGCCAATAATACCCATTCAAGTGGGCGATTTTAAAATGACGAGGGAGTTATTGGATCTTAGAGCCGGGGTGAGTATTCTCCCGAGAAGCTTATATGACCAATATGATTTTGGTCCACTTAGAAGAGCTGACACCACCGTGGTGTTGGACGATTTGACACTTAAGCTTCCTAGGGGAATTTTTACTGATGTAATTGTTATGATCGAGGATTTTTATTACCCGGTCGACTTTATGGTTCTAGACTATGTCACAGTTGACCCAAAACGGCAACCGAATGTGATTCTCGGTAGGCCCTTTTTGCAACCGCAAATGATTTAATAAACTGTAGAACCGGAGTAGTCGACATGGCTTTCGGGAAAAAAAAATCTTCGGTTAAATGTTTTTTCAAACGTTTTTAACCCTCTGGTGAGTGATGATTGCTTCGTAGCTAAAATCATTGACGGGTTGAATCCTCATGAAAATGAGGAAGATGCCACAGAGGAGTGTGTTATTTGTTGCAGGTCAGCAGTAGAGCATTCACATCAGTTGAGGGAAGAGGAAAGAGCAGTTGAAGTTTATACTGCAAGTATCGAGAAACCACCATGGTCTCAACAGGTGGAGAAACTACCGGACACTATTGACTCCAAGTTGAGACCTTCACTTAAGAGTCCTCCGGTGTTCGAGTTGAAGGAACTCCCAAAACACCTCAAATATGTGTTTTTGGGATAAAATGATACGTTACCCGCCATCATCGCCTCAAATTTAGAAGAAGACCAAGAAAGGGAATTGATGGTAGTGCTGAAAGAACATAAGGTAGCACTTGGGTGGACGATTGAAGACTTGAGGGGAATTATTCCGTCTATTGTGATGCATAAGATTATCACGGATCCCGAGGTGAAACCGGCACATGATGCACAAAGACGTTTAAATCCGAACATGCGGGAAGTTATGAAGAAATAAGTTTTGAAATGGTTGGGTGCGGGAATAATTTTCCTGATTTCGGATAGTACTTGGGTGAGTCCAACACAAACGGTTCCGAAGAAGGCGGGTATTCAGATAACCCGTAATGAGAGAGGTGAAGAAATTGCTACCCGACCGGTAACCGGGTGGCGAATTTGTGTTGATTTTCGGAATTTGAATGCCATGATATCCAAAGACCATTTTCCTCTACCATTCATTGACCAAATCATCGAAAAATTATCAGGTCAGAACTTTTATTGCTTTTTAGATGGCTATTCGGGGTACAATCAAATTGCTATTCACCCCGATGACCAACATAAGAACACTTTCATGTGTCCATACGCACTTTTGCATTCAGGCGAATGCCTTTCGGCTTGTGTAATGCCCCGGCCGCCTTTCAAAGGTGCATGATGAGTATCTTTTCCGATATGGTCAGGATTCACTTGAAAATTTTATGGATGATTTAACTATTTTTGGATCATATTTTGAATCATGCTTAACTGAATTAACAAAAGTTTTAAAAAGATGTGTGGAAACAAATTTGGTCTTAAGTTGGGAAAAGAGACATCTTATTGTGCAAGAGTGAACGGTTTTAGAGCATGTCATCTCGAGTAGAGGGTTTGAGGTTGACCAGGCTAAGGTTAATGTTATATCTAATTGCCACCCCCTACTAATGTTAAAGAAATCCGGTCATTTTTGGGACATGCCAGGTTTTACAGACGGTTTATAAAAATATTTAGTGTCATTACAAAACCATTGTGTAATCTGTTATTAAAAGATGTACTAGCTGTTTTTTTATGAAGATTACTTAAACGCTTTTAATGTGTTTAAAAACAACTTGGTTGAAGCCCCGATCTTGATGTCACCCGATTGCTCACTTCCGTTTGAAATTATGTGTGACGTGAGTGACTATGCGGTCGAGGCTGTTTTGGGTCAACGGGAGGATAAGAAACCCATTGCCATATACTACAAGAGCAAAACTCTTTCTGATGCTTAAATTAATTACACCACCACGGAAACGGAGTTGCTAGCGGTACTATATGCATTGGATAAATTTTGATCTTATATTTGGGGAAGAAAATTTGTTGTGTTTTCATATTATAGTGTAGTGAAATATTTGATGGCAAAGAAGGATGCAAAGCCGAGCTTGATCAGATGGATGTTGCTAATCCAAGAGTTTGATGTGGAGATCCGGGACAAGAAAGTCTCACACAAGTTCAACTTCCTTTGTTTACCTGCACACTCATAATATAGATTAATATTCTTAACTGCCCATAACACAGATGGACAAGTTCAACAGGTAAATGACATCCCTTTCCATAAAACAACCGATAAAGGGTGGTTCCAATAGGCATTTTAAATGTCGTACGGTAAGCCCATAATGCATCATTTAATTTATTTGATCAATCCTTACGATCAGGCCTTACCGTATTTTGCAAAATATCTTTAATTTTCCTATTAGAAACCTCCACTTGGCCACTCGTTTGAGGATGATATGGAGTGGCAATGCGGTGGTTAACGCCATACCGTTTAAGCAATTTGCCAAAACTAAAAATTTTATAATGTGAACCCCCGTCACTGATTATGACACGAGGAACACCAAATCGTGAAAATATGTTTGATTGGACAAACTTGTAAACAACAACATGGTCATTTGTCTTGGTGGCGATTGCTTCTACCCATTTAGAAACATAATCAACCGCCACCAAGATATATAATTTATCAATAGAATTTGGAAACGGGCCCATGAAATCAATCCCCCAAACATCAAAGAGTCGACAACAAGGATTGGTTGCATGCGAATCTCGTCCCTCTTTGAAATGTCACCCATTTGTTGGCATTTAACTCAATTTTTAACAAACTTAGTTGCATCTTTAAAGAGGGAGGGCCAGTATAATCCACAAGCCAAGACTCGATGTCCCGTCTTTTTCCCACTAAAATGTCCACCGTATGGTGATGAATGAGCATGGTATAGGACACTACTAAATTCCTCCTCCAGAATGCACCTTCTCATCCCTTGATCTGCACCCACCCGAAACAGGTCTGGGTATTCCCAAACGTAGTACTTTACCTGTTATAAGAAGTGCTGCTGCTTCTTCTTGGGCCAAAATTCAGGAACTGTATCTGCAACAAGAAAATTAATAATGTCTGGAAACCAAGGTAAAGTTGAAACAGAAAACAGTTGTTCATCCAAAAATGACTCGTTGATGGCCCTAGCATCTTCTTCCTCCTTTCCAATTAATCTGGATGAATGGTCCGCGACCACAATCTCGCTTTAGAGGAGTTGAGAGATGAGGCATATGAATGTGCATCCGCATATAAAGGAAAGATGAAAAGAGTGCATGATGCTAAGCTGAGGAAAAAGACGTTAAAGGAAGGTCAAAAAGTGTGGTTGTATTACTCACATTTGAGGTTATTCCCGGGTAAGTTGAAGAGCAAAAGGACGGGACCATATCAAGTCAAACGAGTTGGTAAAAATGGTGAAGTGGAAATCGAGGATATTTATGATCATTTGAGGCAAGTGGTTTATGGACATCTATTGATGCCATATTTAGAAGATGAAGACTTGAATAAATAAGTGCACGAGTCAGAGGTTTGCTTTATTGCACATGAACCGATGTATTCGGTAGAATAAGAACCAAGTGGTGTCTAGCTGTAGACACTAAATTCAGCGCTAACTGGGAGGAAACCCAGTTCTATAAGTGTATATTTTTGTATTATGAGTCTTGTTTTTCTAATTGTTTGTCTCGAATGTTCAGTATATTGCAAAGATCGAGTGTCGGGAAGATGCAAAGTAGGGTGTTTCTCGGCTGTGTTGGAAAGAAAAATATCAAGTAAACAGAGTACCAGGTAAGTATTTTAAGTTCAAATGTTGAAAAATGGCTAAGGAATTCAAGAGAATGAGAAAGTTCTTCAATATAAAAAAAATCGGCCAAAATTTCAGTGAAAAGTAAGTTTAGCGTGGCGCTAAAGAACCACATGGAGTTCTTCGTGTAGCTCTAAGGTCAAAGGGGGGTAATGGGCACATAAGAGTCCTTCGCGCGGCGCTAAAAACTCATACCTAGAGTTTAGCGCTGCGCTAATGCTACCTTCATATGAAAAAAATAATAAAATAAAATTTAATAATAAAGGGACACGTGATACCCACCTCCAACCATTACACTTTACCCCCACCTTCACCTACACTTTATCTTCTTCTTCTTCTTCTTCTTCTTGGTTTTTACTCCCGTTCCGGCCACCGTCTCTCCGCCGTACCACACATCACCTCACCACACACCTCCACCGCACCATTGTCACCCCCATATCCACTGCACCACCGTCATCCCCCGTCACTACCTCAAATCACCTGACTACATCACCGTCGTCCTTCTTCACCACCATAATCACTACACCACAGCCGCACCACCATCACAACCCTGTCACTCCTCTGCCACTGTCTCAAATGACCGCTATTCGACATCCCTTGCCATCAACACCCACCGCATCACCATCATAACCCCGTCCTCCACACTACCCCCGGCCGACACCAACTTTACTTTGTCATTTCTTCTTCAACTGAACACTGGTACGAGTTTAAGTTATTTTGATTTGATTATGTACTTGCTTGAAAAGATCGGGTTAAATGGGTGTCGGGTATGAGTTATATGGAATGCAAAAATCGCTGTTAAGTGACAAGCAGGTTATGTGGGTTTGGGTGTCGGGCATGCTCGGGTTTAACAATTGATAACTTAAAGATGAAAAAGGGTGTTTGTCGGGTTCTTACCGGAGCCTAATAATTTTGTGTTGTCGGGATGAGGTTTTGAGGTTGGATTTTGTCCCGGTTGTAAATTTTTGAATGGAAATATTTGAATGCCGGGGCAAATTTTTGTATACTTTTGTTTTGGTTCATTTTTGTGTCGATGGATTGTCGGGAATTATTTTGATTAATGAAACCTTACACAAGTAAATGGTTAATCACCCGTACTCAAACTCCATTCGGGTGAATAAACCGAGTTTTCTAAGCTTTATACTTGCATTCCTGACAATCTTGTTTTTTTTTTTATTTTTCTAGTTTTATAATTATGTGTGTGTGTGTGTATAGTTGTTATTGTTTTATCGTAGTGACAATCGCGACCGAAACGCTATACGGCTGTCATTACGACTACGTGTGACCCGAACTGATTATTGGAATTATTATTTTGCAGATATGTCACAAGAACAAAGTGGTTCGAGACCTGTGAGGCGAAAGCGACCCCGTAGGCAGCCCGAGTTTGACCCGGTAGCTTAGCAATATGGTTGACGTATTCGTTATGAGGTGGAAGAAATTCCGATTGTGGTGGCGTCGACTGACGGGATTAAAGTTGACGAGGATACACCGCATATTATATTGAGGTTCGGTTTGATTACCGCGGAAAGGGAAATGCGTGATAGGATTTCGAATGTGACATTGTTGTGTCATCGTATGTCTGATTGGGAGTTGTTGGGCACATTGGGTCAGGCTGAGAGGGTTAGGACTTTGTTGGGGCCACGGTATTGAGGTTTGGGAGGAAACAATATGTCGAGTTGGTTCTCGAATTTTATGCTACATTTAGACACAAGACTGGTGATTTCATTGGCGAAAATGCAATATCGTTTTCGTTGGGGAGGCAGTTATTTGAGATGTCAGTGTTGAGATTTGCGGTACTCACTGGGTTGTAAACTGAGGAGGAGGTGCAGACGCGTGCATTCCCGGAGAGTGTTTGGGGTTATGCTCTAGGGACCCGACGGTATTGGATTACAGCCATTGATCTGGCTGCGTTTTGGTCTACTATTTTTAAGGGCCCGCATGTTAGTAATGCCGTTGCATCTGCCATTCGGGATCCAGTTCACAAGTACATTCATAGATTTATTGCTTCTTTGTTCGTTGGCCATCTGTCGGGTCACAATAAGTGTAGAAACATGGACTTGATGTGTTTGTATAGCATAATTGGCCAGCACGAAGTGAACCTGGCTACCCTTTTATTATCATTCATGGGTCGGGGTGGACTTCATGCCGAGGGTGTGTCGACTAGGTTGTCTTTGGGGCCCATTATCTCACAGATTGCAGCCGCATTGGGGGTGTTTTAGAAATATTCTGATGATTATTTGACTCCGGGTCCGGACATAGAGGTTGTGAATATAGCTGATGCACAGAAGGCGGGTATTTATACGTATGACGATCCTCCACGTCTGGTGGAGGCACGTGTATCAGCTGGGGCAGGCAGTAGTTCGCAGAACATCAGATTGAGAGACCACTTGCTCAGCCCCACATACGATCATCATGGCCAAAACGTATACCGCCACAGCCGCAGCCAATGACATTATAGTATGTGTTTGAGAGGTAGTTGGCGATGCATGAGGAGAGCCAGACATGTTTTCAGGCTTTATTTGATCATTTGCAGGTACCGATGTCAGACTGTCTGAGGTCGTCGTCTGACGTGAGGGGGATCGGGTTATGCTGGGCATGATTATGAGGCAGGAGGTTTAAGCACCGGCGAGGCCGGTGAAGAGGAGTAGTTGATGATGGATGAAGTAGTAGTAGCAGCCAGTTAATTTTGGGTTTATCTTTTATTTTTCCCTTATATTTGTTTTTATATCATGATGGTCTGTACTAAACCTAATATACTTAAGGGAAAAATGTATAAAGGGGTAATCGGCTGGATAATATAGGCATTACTTTTGAACATTGTGGGTGTTGTTCACTATAAACCCTCACGAGACTCCCTCGTCCACCCGGGCTACCGGGGTGTTTAAAGGGCTTGTTGCATATGCTAAATGCAACTATGATTCCTACGAAAGTGAGTTAGGTCTTTTAACAATTTTAACAGTTTAACAAATTTAATTATGAAATTTATAAAACTTGGCTTGGTAAATAAAAATAACAGTTTTGCAAATGGTTTAAAAGACCTATCCTAACAGTTGTTAGAAGCGTGCTTCTACACGTGTGAGAGTTTACAGAACCTGTTAAGTGAATTGAGGAGCCGGGTTCGTTGAGCGCAAGAACAAGTATATTTGAGTGGCTTATATTTCGTATCAGGTGATTTTGTTTTCATAATTATTTTGTTTTATTAGTTTATTGTTAAAAGTGTAATTGTACAGTTGTATAATTTTTAGAACCATCACATTAAGCCCAGTTTTAAAATTTATAATCAGTCAACTTTAGCCCTGTCCTCAATAATATATTTTTAATGCTAAATTTTAAACATTGAGGACAATGTTAACCTCAAGGGTGGGGATGGGGAGAAATTAAAAATTTTGCCTTAGAGTGCATTGATTGTGCGCAAAAGCCGGAATTTTAAATAATTAATTGCTATTACTAATGTCAAGTAGAGGTCTTTGATCATGGTCTGTTTTTAAGCTTCTTGAAAGTCTTCCCATTCAAATGTTTTTCAAAAAAGGAAAATTAAAATGGAGCGTTTAGATGGGGATAATGAGTCATGGGGACGAGTACACATGTTTCATATCGACAGTCTAATTCCTCCGGTACGTGTGTGAGATTTGCCTTATATATAATACACATATAATATATAGTATATACACATGTCTTATGATTGTCATTATAGAGAGTAACCAGTATGTCCATGATATCTAGAACTTGGTTGTCTCATGCATTTCGAGATCTTAATACCAAGTCCAAGAAGCCAAGTGATTGGAAGACCGGGCAAGGTTCAGCTCAAGCAAGGAACAGTACTCCCGAGTACACTTTGCTAATAAGTTATTTTATAGCAAAGAGCTGAAATGGATCATTGAAGAACAAGGTTGCTCGTAAGGATTTGTCAGGAAAAATTTGACAAAGCCAAGAAGACTGAAGTCTACCCGGTGAGTATTTTACTTGGTAAAATACTCTTCAAGTAAAGTTTACACGGAAACTGATTTCGAGTACACTTCTATGTTACCAAGTCCTGAAGGATGGCAGAGTACACAGCATACTCGGAAAATGAAGATTTATGAAAAGCCTACCCGGAAGACTTGTTTTACACTTAGTTTATTTTTAATATGTATGATTGTATTTAGGGTTTCTAGAAGGAATGGCAGCTGTCCTAGGTTGGCAGGCCTATAAATAGAATGTTTAGGGCACGCCGCCAAGGGGGGGGGGGCACAATAAGGATAGACAGACACATTTATTGAGATAGAATATATCGTGTGACGGCTGTCCTAGGATTCCTAAAACCCTAAATCGATTATCCAATTTGTAAGATGAAAATTATATAGATGGAAATCTTTTGAGTGAATCCTGTGTGTGCTTTCTACCTTTGATTATTCATTGCAACCGTATGTTTGTTATTGATTCCGCCTTTAACAAACGGATATCTTTCTAAATATAGCAACCCGTCATTAACTCTCTTGTCGGCACATTAATCTGTGTGAGTTATGACATGATTAAGTAAGATCCAGCTGAAATCGAGGGGCCTGACACGGTACATTAAGAGTTGTATTAAAGTTATTTGTCCAGCATGGTACACAATGTACGTATGTCTCGGTTCAGTTATTAGCTTATGTGATGTTAGTGTTATTTGATTGAAAAAAGTCTGAAAATCAAGAAAAAGCTCAAAAAGAGTCAATGTTCTAGTCAGTATTGGGTGTAAATAAAAGTTAGTAAGTTTGTCTATTTGTTTAGTCTGTTGAATAAATTGGGTTTTATCCACCATAGGTCACTAAATAAATACACCTCCGCACCCTAACCTAAGCCATAGCAAAACCCTTAGTTATATTCTTTATGAAACCAGTGGAGATATGGCTTGCTTCCGAGCTTATTACTTTGTGTTCATACTTGGTATAGAGGGTAGAGAGATACTAGAACATTTTTTTGCTAGTCCAAATATTTAACGAGAGGAGATATGTTATATTATGAGGGGTGTGATCATGTGTGCCTTAACCGGAAACAAAGTACACTCGTTTGGGTGGTTCTATAGTTTTAAATTGTAACATTAAATTATTTGGTGGGTTATCAACCATGACAGTGTAAATTCTTAGGAATTGGGTATGACCTTATACCTTACTAGTATTAATCGTGGTAATTGATGAATCATTAGTCGAGTTGTATGTGTTTCATGAGAGTTTTATTGAGGGCAAGCAAAAGATAAATGTGGGGTTGTGATGGTCGGGTAAAAATCATGTATATTATTATATTATTATTTTTTTAGTTTAAATATTATGTGAACTTTGGTACTTCAAGCGTGTTTATGTGTTTCAGGATACTTGACATTAAGGACGCTTATCGGGATGAATTACGGACTTGGAACGAAGATGTAGAAGACTTATGATGATGGGCACGCTTTCTGATGCACAATAAAAGAATAAAATAAAGTCAATGTGTCAGGCACCCTTAGCGCGGCGCTAAGGGACCTTAGTGTGACCTTAGAGCTACTATAATGTCAAAAGTATGAAATAAGGAAAGTAAACCTTAGCGCAGAAGGTCTCACCCCCTGGACATTATCGTCGCGCTAAAGTCCCTCCTTTTGGGAAAATTACCCTAACTTTGATATAATCAGTTTTGAGCCTATTTTTCGAGATATCCTTCATTCCAGCAACCAACTACAATCCTGTAGGTTCCCAGCCGGATCTACACGGAGTATCTCGTTCTACGTAGGATCTCTACGTAAGACGATACGAGCGTAGAAGATGATACACGTTAACACGATCAAACACACGTTACAATAAACAAAGACACGTTGTATTTCAACTGGAAACACGTGATTCACTGATCACCGATTACACAAACTGAATAACTCGTTAAAGACTCGCTCTCGTCTGCTGATCTAGCCGTAACCTAGCAGTTTATATAACACGACAACTTCGCCTAGCATGTTTAGGCGAAGTTGTCCCTAACTTCGCTTATTCCACAAGTTCGCCTATATCAGCGAACTTGTGAGAACTTCGCTTACATCCAAATACAAATCCAACTAACTCGATTACAGACACTAGACACTGAACTACTGATATCATGTACAAACAGACTCCCCCTTGGCAGTAGCTTCATCTTTCTATCTTCAAACATGAACTCCTTCTCGTACACAAACCGAAACAACTCTTTGATATTTCTTCGCTTCTTCTTTCCAAGTAGGAATATAAAATATTTTCTTCTCGTTCAGCACCTGCAGATCAGCTTGAGAAAAATTCACCAAGTGCATTGGATCATACACTCTCAGCAGCTCTTGTTCATCTTCATCCTCCATTACTGCTTCAGCTGTTTCACAATCAACGTACCACCACTTCAAATCCTTGAGCACATCCTTGGGCATTTGTTTCATCGGCACTTCTTTTAGACACCGGATCGGCTTATACTTCATGATCATCCAAGGCTTGCCATCTGCTCTCATTCCTCTATCTTTATCTTCAATAAGTTTTTTTTTTTGTGGTTTCAACAGCTCAAACTTTTTCTCCTTTATGCGTTCCTTCCAAACAATCTTTCCAATGACCCTAGCCATGTTATCATCACTACTGTTTATCAACCCCAATCTGGCTAAGTCCTTCACTTCACACTCAGGCAATGTATTCAACGATCTCAACAGCCTCTTGAAATACTGAACCCCATCATACATTTTAATCACAAAGAGACTCAACTGCTCATCATATAACCAACATATAATCCCCTTTTTCGATTCAGCATAACCCCTGATGTGGTAACTTTTCTTGAACATAGTAGGGACCGCCGGTTTCTTAGTCTTTACAAACCACTGAGCGTAGCCTTCTTTCCATCTTGGCTGCTCTTCCCATTCCGTCTCATCGCTTCCCATATCTTGACCTATATCTGCCTTATCAATTTCCGGAATCTCGTGCTCAATGTTCTCCTCTACAATCTCTCCCTCTTCAATCTCACTGTCTATGACAATTTCAGCACCAATCTTCTCTATCTCTTCAAACGGTAACACATCATCATCACCTATAACATCATCATCCATCATCTCAGCATCCACGACCACCACCTCATCACCCCCTGAACCGCCAGCTGCACTTGTTGACTCCCCCTGAGATGTGGAAGTCCCAAGAGCTTGTTCAGTTCTTGGCAACTCTCCACCTGCACCTTTCGATGCATTGGGATCATCGTCTCGATCATTACGCTTCTTAGTCCTCAGCTCATCACCCTTACAGCTCGTCTCCCCCCGAGATGCCAAGAACTGTTTCAAAGCATCAATTATTTTTCCATGTTCGATCAGCAGGGACGACTGTATCTGATTCTCTGCAACGAGGCGCTGAATATCATGGGTCTGGATAAGATTTACCCTTGATTGTTCTGCCACGACCCTTTCAAGCGCTGCTATTCGTTCCGAGTCGGATAAGGTTGCATCGAAATCAAACCTCAGATGTGATATATCTTGAGTGTACTGAGGAGGGATTTCCAATGTAACCGGGACCTCAGAAGTAGGCGTAAATGTAACCGCAGGTGGTATCGTAACTGACAACCCTGCAGTAGCTACCACTGTCGACTCAATAAATCTTGCCACGACCTCCGTTGGAGTAAGAGTTGGAGGTGGCAAAGATACAATCTCCGGAGCCGAAAGCTGGAATGTAGTGGGTGGTAGGCCGAATGAGGATGAGGTAGCCACCACGGGAACGTCCGTGGCGCTTGTCCCTGTAACAGGTAATGATGTCGGAACCATGGTCATACCGGACAGTGCGGGTGGAGTGAAACGTACCACCCTTGAGCTCTCACCAGCTTTCGAACCTGCACCTGTCCGTTCCCTTCTTGATCTACGGACCAACTGATGTAAATCTTCTTCAAAATCTGAATCACTGTCATCATCGTCTCTCTTTCTCTTCCCTTGAACCCTTTCTTGTGTTACTAAAATCCGTCTCGCTTCAGCCACATTCACACTAGAAACCCGTGCAGCAGAGACCTGTACATTTTCTTCAGGGTCAACACGATCCATATCAAAAAATCCTTGACCGCCAAACGCTTCATCAAGGTCTACATTTTCCTCCGGTGACACAACAGGAGCAGCAGGTATAGCTTGTTGTACCTCAGGTGGTTGAGGTGCTCCAGCCTGTTGTGGTTGAGGATCCCGAAACTCGTCCCCTCGAGCTGGAACATACTCTGGGTTGATTAAGTACCCGTATAATGGAGTATGTCGAGGACGGAGCTCAGGCTTGCTTCTTGCACTCGATGATCTACACTGAGCGAAGATCCTCTTGCTTACACTTTCCACATATCTAATTGGGCGGCGCTGAGGTAACGTGGGAGCAACATGATTCAAGATCATTTGTAGGAATCTTGGATACATAAGAAATCTCTCACGCGCCACCGCTCGTCTCTGACGATCTATCTCGTAGAATACCATCTGACTAAAGCTGTAACGCTTATTGTAAGTCAGTACAGTCATCGCCGACTGCATGGTCGCGCCCATTTCATCTGTACCAGCCTTTCTCCCCTACATACACACGATCATCACGTGCATGAGAAAGCGCCACTGGTCTAGTAAGAACCCCTTGCGTCTCTGAGTATCCCCCAAAGAACCAGAATATCCCATCCTCAGAAACGCACCATCTCGGAATGGAGCTACAAAGTCTGTAGGATCGTCTCGCGTTTCATCCCCAAACTGTAACGCCACCCTGATCTGTTCAGACGAGAACTGTACTATCTGATTATTGCCGTTGCACGCATAACCGGGGGGCTCGACTCGACAGTCATATTCCACTGTCTGCCAGAAATCTTCAATGTTTAGCAAATATATAGGCAGTGTTGTGGTAATAGCGTGGAATATACGCGACCGAAGTAGAAATGTGATGATCTCGCGGAAATCATCAACACCACTCGCATCCGGGTCCAATGTGATGTACATGTTATGCCCCGAGAAAAACTGTCGGTTGTTGTCTCCACCTTCATTACCACCTGCACCACATGCTCCAGCTACAGCAGCCATTTCTGCAACCAAAACAGACTAAGTTAGAGAAACGTCGAGGCAAATCACAAGTTCGCCTGTTACCATGAGCGAAGTTATGATTTATTCTGTATAGGCGAAGTTAGAGGTGGGGCGAAGTTGGGAACAACTTCGCCTCAACTTGAACTTCGCCTGATAAATGTTAAGTAAAAAGGGCCAGGAGAAGTTAATGATAACTTCGCCTAACCACATCTTCGCCTCATATACTGTTACATAATTAATTGTCAGGCGAAGTTAAACCTCAGGCGAAGTTAAGGATAACTTCGCCTAAACTGTAGGTTCGCCTGAATATGAATCGGCAACAGTTAGACGTTCAATACGAAGTGATTTTTTCTGTCAATTTGGAGATTGCGGATCTCGTAAAACATGTTTTTAAGACGATCTAGACGATCAAGTTGATTACGACCACGTAATAACAGGTTTGAAAATCTGGTGTTGAGGTTTCGATAGACCGAGGGCACGAAACGGGTCGAAACGACGTTTGATTAACATCAATGACAGTGATTATATGATTAAATCGACACTACACACCTATAACTCGGATTAGAAACTGAGAATGAAAACACAGATTTGATTCGAGATATAAGTTCGCCTTGATTACTGGTAATAAGTTCGCCGGGTTTGAAAATAATAACAAGCTTTGACCAAGAATTTCTTTATATAGGGTCAGAGATTATACAGGCGAAGTTATGGATAACTTCGCCAATTGCAGGCGAAGTTATGGATAAGTTCGCCGATATGAAAATTTTCACAACAAACCCCTATAATTTGAACAATTTGCAATTAAGTTTTAAAACATCCTTTAAAGTGTTAAATGATACGATCAAGACCAAGTAACCAGATATAAAATCATACAACGACATAAGTAAAATAAATTTTAACAATAAAGTATACGGGATCAAATTTCAGTCTTGACAGGGACTACCACGTTTTAGAAAAGATCCGAACAAGAATCATACTAATTACGTGACTGTCACACAGATCCATGTTCAGCTGTATTATGACATAAAGAAACAGGTTGTAAGCAGGTAAATAACTTAAAATGGTTTTCATCGCTTCTGTGATACGGGTTAGGTTCAATTAAGCTCAAAATTTAAATGGACAACATCTCAGAGATTATGATGTCTCCTATCTATTCTCAAAGCGTATTTGGCTTTCCCCAAGTCACCCCGAGTTGACCTCGACCCGTAGTGTCTGATTAAATAGTAAGTACTCTTCGATCTTTAGACTCTTCTTCCCGTTCTATTTCTTACATCTTGATTGAGAAGTATTAACATTATGAACTCTAGAATGTCTCAATAATACACATTTTTTTTATTTTGTTTTTTTTTAAGTATTTACACAACTTCAGAGTAGTAAACAACTACAAGTCCTGAATCCGGATAACTGCAGTTTCTTGACACGCTATCTTCACGGGAATAAGAACACTCACGGGCTCGTGTATGACTGGGTAATCGCTTTTCTGCCTATCATTCGGAAAGATATATGCGGAGACATACACAACTCTTAAGGAGTTTCCACTTAAAATCGAGGAGATTTAGTTAGTATCACTTCTACTTTTACGCACCATAAAAAGCTACCATGACATAAAATGACTGTTCTAAAGTCTTTTAGGCCTAATAACTTCACTAGTTAAGCACACGGAATCAGTTTATCTATCACTTTCCAAGGTTGGATCAATTTTCTGTTAAACATAGTAAAGGAACTTCTTACGAAGTAATAGACTTAAAAAATAATTTCATCTCCCATAAAAAATTTTAACTTCTATCGCCCCGATCAAGTCGAAGTTTTCTGGTAAACGGCTATCCTGAAGATCCAATGGATCAGCTGGACCGACCACATACAAGTATGTGTCCCCTTAACTAAGTATGAACGACTAAATTTTAGCGAAAGAATTAAAAACACATCATAAACCGCCCCGGTCACTTTCAGTCATCTGGTTAATGGCTATCCTTATAATCTACAAGTAGAAATGAGGACCAAACATATCCGAAGATATGTCCTTCAAACTGAGGCAACCGACATAATTCTAAGCGATAGTGATTTTTTTTTTAAACAAAGACAAGAAAACACGGTTACTCGGGATTGATCATCCCATTCAGCTCAACAAGGTTTTGAAATCGAGTTTTGTCAAACGCTTTAGTAAACAAGTCAGCGAAATTATCTAACGTATCAACCTTTTCGAGCACAATCAATTTCTTCTCAGCACAATCCCGTATAAAATGATGACGGATGTCAATGTGTTTAGTTTTGCTATGCTTTACGGGATTGTTAGTTACTGAGATAGCAGCAGTGTTATCTATGCAAATAGGAGTATGAGTGAAATTCAGACCATAATCGCGCAATTGCTGTTGTATCCAAAGAACCTGGGAGCAGCAGTTCGATGCTGCCATGTATTCTGCCTCACAGGTAGAAATGGCGACTGAGGTCTGCTTCTTGCACTGCCATGACACTAATCTGCCTCCAAGAAACTGACATCCACCTGTTGTTGACTTCCGATTCTGATTGCATCCTCCATAATCAGAATCTGTGTAGGCGACTAACTCCAAGTCTCCTCCTTTCGTGTACCACAACCCTAGCTTAGGCTTGCCTTTGAGATATCGCAATATCCTCTTCACACCCTTCAAGTGAGATTCCTTTGGGTTTGCCTGAAAGCGAGCACAAAGACAAACTGCAAACATAATATCAGGTCTTGAAGCAGTTAAGTACATTAAAGAACCTATGATTGCCCGATATTGGGTGGGGTCCACGTCTGCATCGCTATCTGAATCAGCACCCAGTTTATGGTTGACGCAAACTGGAGTATCAAATGGAGTGCTGTCCTCCATCTTGAAGCGTTTGAGAACGTCATGGACATATTTAGTTTGATGAATGAACATCCCATCTTTCTTCTGATCAACCTGCAGTCCTAAAAAGAAAGTTAGTTCACCCATAGCACTCATTTCAAACCTCTTTTTCATGATGGCTTCAAATTCCTGACACATGGCGACTTTTGATGCAGCAAAGATGATGTCGTCCACGTAGACTTGCACCAGAAGAAAGTCGCTTCCTTTTCTCTTAAAGAACAAAGTGCTATCGATCTTTCCCCTTTCAAATTCATTCTCAAGCAAGTAATCGGATAGAGTTGAGTACCAGGCACGAGGGGCCTGATGTAGCCCATACAGTGCTTTACTTAGCTTGTACACGTGATCAGGAAAGTCTGGGTCAGGAAAACCCGGAGGTTGCTCAACGTACACAACCTCATCGACTTTACCGTTAAGAAACGCACTCTTCACATCCAACTGGAACACCTTCATCTCCTTGTGTGCAGCAAATGCCAAAAACAAACGAATCGCTTCCAATCTCGCCACAGGAGCAAACACTTCATTGTAGTCGATCCCCTCTTGCTGATTAAAACCCTTTACAACCAGCCTCGCCTTGTTCCTGATAATTATCCCTTTTTCATCTCTCTTGCATTTTAAAACCCATTTTGTGCCAATCGCATGCACATTTTTTGGTTTTGCAACCAAATTCCAAACCTCCATCTTCTTGAACTGGGCTAACTCTTCTTGCATGGCTTCAACCCACGAGCTGTCCTTGAGAGCCATTTGATAGTTCTTTGGTTCAATCTGGCTGATGAAGCAGGTGTACAAGCATTCGTTAATGATGCCTATATCTTTAATGCTTGTGTAAACACAGGTGTGCTCATTCAAGCTTTGTCTTGTTTGTACACCGTCGGACAGATCACCTATCACGTTCTCCAAAGGGTGATTTTTGTGAACTCTCGTAGTCGGAACCGAACCGACTTGTAGATTGCCTTCCAGGTTCGAAGGTAGCTCATCAATGGGTGATTGTTGTTGAGAGTGAAACGGATTGAAGAATTCCTCTTCTGTAGAGGCAGCAGGGGTATCAACAGCATTTGACGAGGAAGGCTGACATTCATCGTACTGCGGTCGTTGCACATAATTGTCTTCCTCATCATAAAGCATCTTCGTAGCAATTCTGTCATCAACTTCTGCACAATCCAAGTAAGGCATGTTAAAAGATTTAAAAAGCCCATCATAGTCGAAAGCCCTAGCGGGTCCCGTGCTTGGTTTTGGTGATTTGTAACATGTGATATCAGTGTTACACACCACCTCAACCTTGCTGGTCGATGTATTAAAGACTCGTCTGTTGGGAGTCCCAACAACATATCCGACTAAAATACCTTCGTCGGCTATTTCACCAAATTTTGAGTTCGTCTTTAATATCGAACACGGGGACCCGAATGGTTCGAGACCACTTAAGTTAGGCTTTCTCCCATGCATAAGTTCATAACATGTTTTATTCAATCTTTTAACAGTTAACACTCTATTAAGGATATAACGGGCTGTTGCAACAGCTTCAGCCCAGAACACCACAGGAAGTTTCGAATCAGCCAGCATAGTTCTGGCTCCTTCAATTAACGTTCTGTTCTTACTCTCAGCCACCCCATTTTGTTGCGGAGTATACGGGGCGCTGTACTGGTGGTCTATCCCTTTCTGTAAGCAGAAGATCTCCATCTGATAGTTTTTGAACTCTGTCCCATTGTCAGTCCTGATGTATTTAACCTTCTTCCCCATAATATTCTCAACCTTGGTAATCAAATTTATTACCATCTGCACCGTTTCATCCTTTGTCTTCAGGAAATATACCCAAGAATATCGAGAGAAATCATCAGTGATCACCAAACAGTATGATGTTCCACCTAGGCTTTTTACATTCACGGGACCGAAGAGATCCATGTGAAGTAGGTCTAGGGTACTGACTATTGAATTAACCTTCTTGGTGTGATGGGATTTCTTGTGTTGCTTTCCCTTTTTGCATGATAAGCATTGGTCTTCAAAGTTGAAATTTTTCAAGGGAACACCCAGCACCAACCCATTCTTGACAATGTAGTTCATTTTCCGAAGATGAATATGCCCCATTCTTCGATGCCATAACTCGGACTCCGATTCAGTTGCTTTTGATAGAAGACAAGAGTCTTCTGTTGCCATCTCAGTCGACCTCATGTCCATAATATATGTATTCTTTTCCCTTGGAGCCTTCATTACTATCCAATCCTCTGGTATCTTGAAACCAGGATACAGTACGATCACTTTATTCTTGGTAAAGTGCACAGTGTAATCTTTGTCACAGATCTGCGATACACTCAGCAGATTATGCTTCAGTTCTTCAACGAAATTCACTTTCTCTAACGTCATTTTACCATTAGTCACCGTCCCAATTCCAGTAATCCTTCCACCACTCTCTCCAGCAAAACTCACTCTTCCTCCCTGAACAGGTTTCCATTCGTGTAACAAATTCTTGTTACCCGTCATGTGCCGGGAATAGCCGCTATCCACAACCCATAGATTGTTTGCAGCCCTGTTCAATTGTTCCTGCACGATTAAAGCAGAGGATTAAAATCTGGGGACCCAAGACCTATTGGTCTTGGGTCGATACATCCCGTACTTTGGCTGTCCAAAGTTAGTATAAGTATGATTTCTGTAAGTCCTAAAAGGATACCTTCTTGTAGATTGACTATGAGGCCATCCAAACCTTCGTGAATTAAATGAATTATTACTAATGGTTTGGTTGTTAACAGGGAAAAACTGAGATCGATTTCTTTGAAAACCTGGATTAGTCCAATATCTGAACTTTGATGAATTTTCATTTTTACAATTATAGTAATTACCGTTAGTTCTATTCTCAGTCTTTGAAGGCCTCATACCTCTGAATCTCTGCTTCAGAGGGCAATCAGCAATCAGGTGTCCTAATTGATTGCATCTGAAACAACTCCTGTGTTCAACTTTCATATCAATAGTTGTTTTAGATGTTGAGGCTGCATTACTGCCCGTTTGTCTAACATATGGTGGGACATACGGGTTTAGAGGAGAATTCTTTTCAGTTGTTTTATTTTCCTCTCCACGTTTTGGTAACACTGCCTTATCTTTTGTCTCACTCAACTCGGATGACTTTTCCGAATTTGATGAGACAGGACTAGGAACAGAAATCTTAATATTAGAAACAGGCTTACTCGTTTCGCCTTTACTAACTTCTGGATATTTAATCGTAACCTTAACCGGAACTGTCTGACCAATTTCAACATCAACAGATTTCTGATTACTAGGATCATAAGTATAGTTATGATTATAAGGTGGTGGAACTTCATGATATCCAATTCCTCCCCTTTTAACTGGGGAACTTTGATCACTTACGAGGTGATCAAGTACAGCAGAGGAATTTCTAAATTGCTCAAGCTTTCTGTTAAGTTCCACCACTTTCACCTGGTGATCAGCTATCTGTTTATCCCTTTCAGCTATTAGTTTGGTTTTCTCTTCTAACACTTCATAACTAAGATCAATTACTTGTATTTTTTCTGCTAGACTGGCTTTAAGACTTCTGATATCTTTCTCACTAGCTTTTATTTTTACCTTGTAACTATTTTCTCTAGCTTTAGTGTAATGATGATCTTCTTTTAATGTTTTAAATTGAGCATCCAAACTAACAAACTGATCAGTTATTGTTGTCAGTTGTTCAGACAGATTTTCACATTTCGTACAAGGGAGTTTAGTACTTACCTCGGAGAGCTGATCTGTCACTTCTGCCATGTAAGCTTGATTTTCTCCAGTCACTTTCTCACTTCCTGCAGTTTCGATGTTCGCCAAATTGGCCTGTTCGAACACTTCCTCAACATGCAGATTCCAATTGTATTCCCCGTTCTATCTGGATATCATCGCCCTATTCTCACTACTTCCACCACTCTGTTGTGTAGACCTGTTCTGACTACGTTCAACTCTGTCATTTGTGCATTTTTTAGCAAAGTGGCCATTCTGTTGACAGTTGTAACACCGAACCTTTGACTTATCAAAACCTGGTCTTTCACCAACAAACTTTCTACCAGTCTTCTTCATAAACCTTTTAACCCTTCTCACAATCATCGCCATCTGCCACTGCAGATCCATCTCCCAGATCATCAGCATCGATCTGATCATAGTCTTCGTCTAAAGTTGCAGGGTCAACAATCTTACCTTTAATGTAGTTTTCGTACGAAGCAATTAAAGATGCATAGAGAGCAAACTGTTGTTCAGCAGATTTAACACTCATGGGCATCTTAGAGTAGTTGTTGTTAGGAACACTTGAAGAGAAACTACCCTTGGTTGTTTGAGGTTTAGAAGCATTTGTACCACCAGCTACAAAACACACATCACCATCAATGTTGAGAGTTACATGACCTTCATGTGTTGAGTTAGCGCCCGAGTCTCCCTTTGAGTAGTAAGCAGATGATTCAGACTTCGAACTTGAACTTGAGTTAACTTTTGCACCATACATTCCCGGATCCTGAACCTAATCAGTTGGTGTCTCTTTTCGAACCATGTTAAGTTCAAAAGTTCGTAGTTTGTTGACTGCTGTTTCCAAGTCAAAGTCGGCAAACTCTTTATCTTCTCTCATCAAGACAGTGTACATCTCCCATTTCGGTGGGAGAGCATCAAGAAGCTTTTCTACGATCTCCTCTTCTTTGTAAGCAATAGAATAATTGCTGAGTTCAGTCATCAGGTGATAATATCCCGTGATGATATCATCAAGTGATTCATTCTTCAAATACTTGAACACCGAGAATTGGGTTTTGAGTAGTTTAATCTTGGATGCACGTATCCCCACATTACCTTCAAATCGGTTTTCAAGTGCTTCCCATAGCTCTCTAGCGGTTTTATACTTTCTGAAGGTGTGAAGAATCTCTTCTGGAAGAGCCATTGTAATCGCAGCATGAGCTTTGCTTTCAGCCTCATACATCTTCTTTTCTTCCTCTTCCATCTTATTGTATTTCTTAATCTGTTCACGACCCTCATACAAAGCAGTTGGTGGAATGTATCCGTCTTGAATGCACACCCACATCTTAGCATCTTGATATTTAACGTACTGCTCAAACCGATCTTTCCACGCCACAAAATCGGTACCCTTAAGCATTTTCGGTGCCTTAGTGGCTGAACCCGCTTCCACTTCCATCTTTACCAGTTCCGTAATATTTATTGAAGTCATCTTTTACGAAACGAAGACACACAGAAACCCGAAAAATAAAAATTTTATTCTGAACAGTAGTGTAGGCGAAGTTGTGGATGACTTCGCTTGAGTCTTAACTTCGCTTGAATTCTTAACTTCGCACCCTTATAAATTCGCCTGATTTGGCTAAGTTGTGGATAACTTCGCTTGAGATAAGCGAACTTGTGAGGTAGGCGAAGTTGTGGATAACTTCGCTTAACCTTATATCTTCGCCTAAATCCTACAAACAGTAGCGGCAACTTCGCCTGATGAACACGATGATTTTGCAGGTTTGATTTCTGGGTTTTGCGAGCTATGCGAAGGTGTAATGGGTTGTTTTTGATGGTGGGAGGTGAGTAGGACACAAAAACACGGTAAACCCGTCCCGCGAATAGTCGAACGGAACGATTTCTACACCCGCGTGATAATCCCGAACCACACAATCACGAGCAAAAGCTCTGATACCAATTGTAGGTTCCCAGCCGGATCTACACGGAATATCTCGTTCTACGTAGGTGCGGAATCCCTACGTAAGACGATACGAGCGTAGAAGATGATACACGTTAATACGATCAAACACACGTTACAATAAACAAAGACACGTTGTATTGCAACTGGAAACACGTGATTCACTGATCACCGATTACACAAACTGAATAACTCGTTAAAGACTCGCTCTCGTCTGCTGATCTAGCCGTAACCTAGCAGTTTATATAACACGACAACTTCGCCTAGCATGTTTAGGCGAAGTTGTCCCTAACTTCGCTTATTCCACAAGTTCGCCTATATCAGCGAACTTGTGAGAACTTCGCTTACATCCAAATACAAATCCAACTAACTCGATTACACACACTAGACACTGAACTACTGACATCATGTACCAACAAATCCCTAGGATGATTTTGCATCATCCTGAAGCCTCAGGTTTGTCCGTTCATCGCATGCTTTCGTCCTCTCATCAAATAAGCGAATCCTTCGTGATGCCGATGTGAGGCTAAACCACTATATTCACTTTAGGCTAGGGTTTTGTGTAAACTAACTTTGATCATATTCTATGTTTTGAATGAATATGAACTTGATTGAATGTCTTTAATCTTGTTTTACATTAGAATTGATTGTTTAAACAGTTTATGATTTTGATTATCAACCTTTGCATCACTTTTCTGGTTGTGTTCATCAAATGTAGGGTTAGCTCTTATGTCATTGAACCAATAATCGTTAGTCATTTCTTATAATTGATTTTCTTACATTAAACTGGTAATTGGCTAAACCGGGGTTCAGTTGTGTCAACAATTCGGTTAGGGTGTCGTTTGTCCTCACAACCCAACTGTTAGGTTTAGTAATTACCGCGCAATTAATCTTTTGAATCTGTGATTAGTAGGTAATCACATTACATGAACCTGAAGTGAATCATTTTCTCATTATTGTTTATAGTTCACTTAAAGTAATCGTGTTTTACTTGAATAATCTTTTGTAAACCGCTTGACATCGTTTGTCCACCTAGTTAATTAATTAATAATTATGAATTTTACTTGCACTTTCCACCGTTTCCCTGTGGAGACGACCTTATTTACCCATACTAGTTATACACATTTAAGTCTTATAAATACTTGTTTTTATTAGAGCACGACATCTACATCAATCTGTACAAATATTTTATCTTAAATACTTTAACGAAATCTTTAAAAACTCTTTAAATGCTCATCACCTCCTCTCAAGCCACCAGATTTCTTTATTAGTTGTTAGTGCATGGTTTTGTCATCTCGGTCTTTGTTTATTTATTGTAATAGTTTATTATTAACGTAATGGGCATTTTGGGAATTTTGTATGCCATTCATTATGTTACATGGCCATTCGTTAAGGTATGTTTTACAAATTGCCCATCTGTTATATTTATTGGCCATTCGTTATGGAATGTATAATGAATGTGCCTATACATTAATATATTGTACCATTCGTTAAGGATGTTTAACGAATGCAGTATAACATTCGTTATATTATTTATTAGTGTTAGGAAATGAAGACGAATGGATCCCATTTGTTATGGACCACATGACGAATGGGTATCGTTTTCTATATATAGCCTGTCCTTGTATGCAAATTTATCAGAAGTGGGAATTATATTATCAACAACCATTACTCTGTCCAATCATTCTCTCAGCACACACACTTCCACTTATGTAATTCACAGCCGTTCAATCACCTGTTAATATATCAGAGAACTAGAACCATTAGGTATGAATTGAAATCATTCACGTATGTAATAGGTTTCTCAAGTGGTATAAGAGCCTAGACGTTCGATTTTTCAGGTGATTTGGAGTATAATTGACATGGATTGATGAGAATTCATATGTTAATTATGCGTTTTTAGATCCATAATAGTTTAACTCGTTTTTTATTCAATTATCAATATCTGGTGGATAAGTGATGTCTTATTGATTCTGATTTGGTTCCTAATCAATTGTGTTAGCTTCGATTTAGATTAATTGATTAATTGCTATTCAAAATGGGGTTGCGGCGCAGCTTGTTGCCCTTTTTCCTGCCACTTTATTATAATCGTTTTGTACTTATATAAGACGGTTTAGTAGAAAAAAATAAGTGATAATCAGTTGATGGGAACAGGGTGTTGATAGACTGGTTTTGGTTGATTTCGGACTTGTTTGGTTGAGAATTGGTTGTTCGGAATAGTGAGGGTTTGTTCGGATTGAGTTTACAAGTTGATTAAGAGGTAATTTCCTAAAAATTGGTGTTAAAACGGATGAGATATCCATGTTTAAACTTCATCTGGATCTGAAAGTTTAAAGATCTACAAATATGGTTGAAGGTTTGAATAATCCATTCGTTAAGTTTAAAGGCTATTTCACTAACTGTAACTGATCATCCGCATGAACAGTATAACCGTTTTGTGCCACGTGTCCGCTTGTCATAACTGATCATTCGTTAATTGTAATTCATTCGTTAATCGTAACACCATTCGTGAAATACACATTTGTTACCATCATACCTATTCGTGTGACCATTCGGCTACTGATTCGTTTGATTAACTAGTCATTCATTACTTCATTTGTCATTGGATCATGCGTGTTAACAGTATTCATTCGTTACTCAAAAACTTGCCATTCCCTATAGCTATTCATTATAGTTTTTGTATCATTTATTACACCTTTCGTGATACCATTTGTTACCATAACCATTTACATTCGTTACATAACCATTCACATTCTTTACCATAACCATCTACATTCGTTACCATAACCATCTACACTCATTATCTTTATCTTGTCCCATTCCTCATATACTATTTATCATTCATTACAAAATTTACACTTTTTACCCATAAGTTTATAATTTGGACATTTTATAACTTAAACTTTGAATTGTTGATCATTTAAACACGTATTTCTGAAATAGCTAACTATTACGTGTTAGTATCTCAGAATATGATGATGTAACAAATGCTCCACTTGGACGCTGAAATAGGTTCACATTCTAAATGTCCTCGGCTTATGAAATTTAGTGACTTTGCTAAGTGGGAACCAAGATTCAGAGCACATATGGGATCTGTGCATCCTGATTATTTTAGATGTCTTGATGATGTTTATACCCCTCCGATGACTGGTAATGCAAATACAAATTATGAAGCCAAGCCTTATGCTTCTTATACTCAATAAGATAAAAATGCTTTGGAGATTGAAACCAAAGGATACTATACTTTGACCATGGCCTTACCAGATAATATTTTCCACCAAGTGGGAAGTATTATGATTTGTGCTTCTTTGTTCCAACACATTCGAATGAGAAGCATGAGTAATACATAAAAAAGTAAGAGGGTGATGCTAAAGTTTTAATTCATAAACTTTTGCTTGTTGAAGGGTGAGGCAGTTGAGGAGATGTTGACCAGGTTTAATCATTTTTGCTGAAACGAATAAGCAAAAGATGGAACCATCTCAATCAGATCATATGACACTATCAAGAATGCATTGCCGGGTTCTTATTCTACCTTTCGACTTGTGCTCAAAGAAAATAATTTTTTCAAGAGTGAAGATCTGACGGCAATATAATTCACGCAGAAAATTGAAGAGAGGGAGTATGACATGAAATGTCAAAAATCATCAAAAGATAATCAAGATCCAACATTGTATGGAGGATATTTTCCATTAAGCAGCACCATAGCCCCAATCAATGCTTTCCTCTCTCAGAATTCTCAAGAAATTCCATCTTCATTCAATGAACAAATGTCAAATATTTGTTTCATGGGATTTGGATCAAATAACAATTCTGGTAGGTCAAATACTTCATTTCCTGGTACTGGTAATGCTTCAACTCAACCACCAAATGTGAACATGAAGGAAGCATAACAACATTTCGCTTTCCTTAGTGCTTGATGTATATAAAAATTTACATATTTTTAGCATCAAATAATCTCTAAAAACTGCAACTTCTATCAAAAAAATAGAGTTCGAATGACTACTTATTATGTTAAAATGTGTTTTCAGGTGAATCAAAGCCTCAAACGAAGAAACAAATGAAAAGCCAAAGAAAACAGCAAAACACGCCCCCATGCTTCATGGAACACACCCCCATGCTTTCCTGTGCAAGTAAGGAAAAAAATTTCAAGAAAAGACAAAATATTGGACAGTTAGACACGTGGCCGTGCTTCAGAGGACATTCAAAAAACACGGGGTCATGCCTCATGAAGCACGCCCCCGTGGTGTGTCAGCATGTATGATCTGACAGAGCATTAAATGCGAGTGGACAGATGGACAGGGGGGCATGCATCATGGAGCACGTGGCCGTGCCTGATCTTCCAGACTGCCTATAAATAGTGGAGCATGTTGCATTCATCAAGTGTGCTTGAACAAAAGTTCTATACGGGTGTTACTTATTAAAACACCCACATTACACTCATATTGAAGATATTGTGGACAGTTTGAAAGCTTATAGTCTATCATCATCATCATCCATCATCATCATCATCATCATCATCATCATCAATAAAGAAGGAAGATTCATCCACATTTTTTTTAGATTTTTCTAGTTTGATCATGTGTTTGTTATCTTCATCTCTTTTAATGGTAATAACCATGCTCATTATGAGCTAAAACTCCATTTACCATTTAATTTCTATGAAGAAGCTTTGTTTCGCTTGATGATTATATTAAATATGTGATCTAGTTTAGTAAAGTACATGGTTATTTTTCGATTATTCTTTGATGAAAAATGTTTTATCACTTTAACTCAACAAATCAAAGTTGATGATTAGCAATCATTCATGATTCATTCATGTTCTTGGAGAATAGAAATGGTAAAAAGAATACCTTGATAACTTATTCATGATAAAACAAGGATCCTTATATTGTACTTAGAAATGATGTGATATAAGCTATGATCAGTTTCTCTAGTTTTGATAATTCTGATATAACATTGTTAACATGATTGCTTAGGTTATAATTCTAGTTAAAGAAATCATATGTTAAAGAAATGTGTAACTATAACCTACTTAAATCAACCAATGGGAGGTTGTGTGACTAAACTATAACCACCATGGGTCGGGGTGGACGTCGTGCAGAGGGTGTGTCGACTAGGTTGTCTTTGGAGCACATTATCTCACAGATTGCAGCCGCATTGGGGGTGTTTGAGAAATATTCTGATGATTTTTTGACTCCTGGTCTGGACACCGAGGTTGTGAATGTAGCTGATGCATAGAAGGCGGGTATTTGTACGTATGAGGATCCCCACGTCTGGTGGAGGCACATGTAGCAGCTGGGGCAGCCAGTAGTTCGCAGAGACATCAGATTAAGAGACCATTTATGTAGCCCCGCATACGAGCATCATGGCCGACACGTATACCGCCACAGCCACAGCCGTTGACCTTAGAGTATGTGTTTGAGAAGCAGTTGGCAATGCATGAGGAGAGCTAGACATGTTTTCGGGCTTTATTTGATCATTTTCATGTACCGATGCCAGATGGTATGAGGTCGTCATCTGACGTGGAGGATCGGGTTATGCTAGGCATGATTATGAGGCAGGAGGTTGAGGCACCGACGAGGCCGGTGAAGAGGAGTAGTTAGTGATGCATGCAGTAGCAGTAGCAGTAGCAGTAGCAGCCGGTTAATTTTAGGTTTAAATTTTATTTTTCACGTATTTTTGTTTTTATATCATGATGGTCTGTACAAAACTTAATATACTTAAGGGAAAATGAATAAAGGGGTAATCGGCTAGGTAATATATGCATAACTTTTATAACTGCTGCTGTTTATTTGTATTTTTGTGTTATTTGAACTTTGTGGGTGTTGTTCACTATAAACCCTCACGAGACCCCCCTCGTCAACCCGGGCTACCAGGGGTTTAAAGGGCTTGTTGCATACACTGAATGCAATCGTGATTCCTACGAAAGTGAGTTAGGTCTTTTAACAATTTTACCAGTTTAACAAATTTAATTATGAAATTTTTAAAACTTGGCTTGGTAACTAAAATTAACGGTTTTGCAAACGGTTTAAAAGACCTTTCCTAACATTTGTGAGAAGCGTGCTTCTACACGTGTGAGAGTCTGCAGATTTTGTTGAGTGATATGAGGAGTCGGGTTCATTGTGCGCAAGAACAATTATATTTGAGTGGCTTATTTTTCGTATCAGGTGATTTTGTTTTCATAATTCTTTTCGTTTTATTAGTTTTATTGCTAAAATTGTAATTGTATAGTTGCATAATTTTTAGGACCATCACATTAAGTCCGGTTTTAAAATTTATAATCAGTCAATTTTAACCCCGTCCTCAATGATATATTTTTAATGCTAAATTTTAAACATTGAGGACAATGTTAACCACAAGTGTGGGGATGGGGGGGGGATTATTATTTTTGCCTTAGAGTACCTTGATTGAGCGCAAAAGCCGGAATTGTAAATAACTAATTGCTATTATTAATGCCAAGTAGAGGTCTTTAGTCAAGGTTTGTTTTTAAGCTTCTCGAAAGTCTACCCATTCAAATGTGTTTCAAAAAAAGGAAAATTAAAATGGAGCGTTAGATGGGGATAACGAGTCATGGGGATGGGTACACATGTTTCATATTGGCAGTCTAATTCCTCTAGTACATGTGTGAGATTTGCCTTATATATAATACACATATAATATATAGCATATACACATGTCTTATGAGTGTCATTATAAAGAGTAACCAGTATGTCCATGAGTGGCTTATTTTTGGTATCAGGTGATTTTCTTTTCATAATTATTTTTGTTTTATTAGTTTTATTGTTAAAATTGTAATTTTATAGTTGTATAATTTTTAGGACCATCACATTAAGCCCGATTTTAAAATTTATAATCAGTCAATTTTAACACTTTCCTCAATCATATATTTTCAATGCTAAATTTTAAAAATAGAGGACAATGTTAACCTCAAGTGTGGGGATGGGGGAAAATTTAAAATGTTTGCCTTAGAGTGCCTTGATTGTGGGTAAAAGCCAGAATTGTAAATAATTAATTGCTATTATTAATGTCAAGTAGAGGTCTTTGGTCATGTTCAGTTTTTAAGCTTCTCGAAAGTCTTTCCATTCAAATGTTTTTCGAAAAAAAGGAAAATTAAATTGGACCATTTAGATGGGGAGAACAAGTCATGGGGACTGGTACAAAGATTTCATATCGGCGGTCTAATTCCTCCGGTACGTGTGTGAGATTTGCCTTATATATAATACACCTATAATATATAGTATATAAACCAGTATGTCTATGATATCTAGAACTTGGATGTCTCATGCATTTTGAGATCTTAATACCACCACTTGTATGGAGAATTAGGACTTTAGAAAACCCATTTTATATTGGCCTTACACAAAAAATAATAATAATAATAATAATAATAATAATAATAATAATAATAATAATAATAATACTCCCTACCCAACATTATCCCTTAGGAGCCAAGTTTGTGTCTTTTCCCTTTCGTTTGTTTAACCACATTACAAGCCGTGTCTGCCTTAGACTTTATTATTTTTAACCTTGTGGATGAAACCCGGTACGTTAAGAGTTGTATTAAAGTTATTTGTCCAGCATACTACAAAATGTACATATGTCTCAGGTCATTTATTTGAGAACTCAACTAATATTGAGCACTCAACGATTGGTGGTTGTCACCACATCTAATATTGAGCACTCAACGGTTTTGATTATACCAAAAAGCATCTTCGACTTCGAATCCTTTTACAAAACCCAGCTTTCAGTTCTTCGTCTTCTTTTCTTTCTGCAACATCAAATTTCACTATCTTTTTTCCTTAAAAGAAAAGTGTAACTAAATATCTTCCATTTCAATTTCATTTCAAACATCTTCTTTGACCAAATTTTTCCTCTAAACTTGTTTCTCACTTGTCGATCAGCAATTAAATATTTGCTTCTTTTACAACCAAGTGATCTCGAAATCAGCCAATCTCCTCTCTAATCTGTATTTAATCCTCGAATTTGGTTCTGCCGGCCAGGTGTTCGATAAAATGTCTCAATGAGTTAATATAATGTTTTGGGTTTACGGAGGGAAGAGCAATTGGAATTTTATCTCCTTTCTCCTCTTAGTTCAGTTTTTACTCCCAAAACTAAGCTCGAGTTTGTATTTTGGCCTTTCGTCGTGTGGGGTTATGACCAGGGCTCATATTGTCAACGGAGCCCCATCGGAGGAGGTGGGCACGGGCTGTTTAAAAGGTTTTTGGCCATGCCGTTTTAAAAGATTCCATTGCTGCCTGGATGGATTGATTGGGTCCAAGGGGATCCAAAGGTTAGTGGCACATATAAAGCGGCTACACTTATGTTCGGATGAGAAAAAATGCGATATGCGAGACGCGGTATCTGGGGATTGTGATATTTTTGTTGCATTGGCAAATGCTCTAAAGGTTTCCAAACAATGGTTGTGCAGTGAGTGCATGTATTTGCAAGCCCTTAATCGAAATTGTCACCATGTTGACAAGGTTATCAAGTTCAAGGGTGATACGGAAGGGGTGGAAGACTTCCTTGTGGGGATCCCTAAGCCCCAACTTGCAATAGATGTAGTTGCTTTGGACGGGATAGTTTTGGACGCAACCCTCCTTGACCGTATCTTCACACTTCCATTAAAGACAGTATAAAGCATCCCTCCTAGCTGTCGCATGGCATTTGCCCATGCCTTGTCCGTTTCATTGTGCAAGGTGGTGTCTAGGCTAGAGTCCATTGAAGCGTGAGTTAAAATTTTGATATTACCTCGTTGAACATTACAATTTGTCAAGCCTTCCAACCAACAGGAGCGTAGGTCGGGGAATAGGAAATCCTTACAATGCCATTCTATTCGGCAGGCCCTAGCACGTTGGTGATATGGAAGTGGATGTGTTGATCTTATTCAATTGCTCTTTAACAAACCGATGGATATGGGCTCAAGAGCCGATGTGGCCTCCTTCGGGGGTGGTCATTCAAGGGAGGGCCTCAATGCTAGGCAATGTATTCGAAAAGTTTTCGATGGGCAATTCACGCCCGAAGTTAAAGTTTTGTGTTCTTCGGGTGTTGCTCCCATTGGTGACACTACAATGAAAGTGTTGCTTGATAAGCATCCCATCTTGCCCCCGCCTTCCTTTCCTGAGGCCTTACTCTCGGTGACCCCTTTGGTTGTGGACTTTGAAAGTGTTATAGGGTGTATTAAATCATTTCCTGAAGGGACTTTTTGTGGTAGAGATGTCCTTAGGGCCCATCATATTTTGGATGCCCTATGTGGGGAAGGATCGGCAATTTCCGTAGGGTTGCTTAAGGCTATCACTGAGGTGGTTAACTTGTGATTAGGGGGGACATGCCCTATTGCTTTGGCGGAGTCTGTGGCTTCAACCCCCCTAACGCCACTTCTTAGGCCCGACAATGGGTTTAGGCCTATTGTCATTGACGCGATTTGGAGAAGGCTTGTATCCAAAGTGGCTATGAGGAGTGTTGGGAAAGAGATGGCAAAATACCTTGGTGATTTTCAATTCGGGGTGGGGATCCCGAGTGGAGCGGAGGCAGTGCTTCATAGCGCGAATATATTTCTTAACATGTTTCACTCTTGTGGGTCGTTGGCTTTGCTTACAGTAGATTTTTCAAATGCCTTCAACCTGGTGGATAGGACCACACTCTTGCTGGAAGTTCATGCCAAATGCCCGTCTATTTCCCTATGGATTAATTTTCTTTAAGGGCAACCTGCTAGGCTATATGTAGGGAATGATTTTATCCAGTCAACTACTGGGGTTCAACAAGGTGATCCTTTAAGACCCCATCTCTTTGCATACCCTCATTCATCAAGTACGAGATATTTGCAAGTTACTTTTCCATTCATGGTACTTAGATGATGGCACGATTATCGAGAATCCATTGAAGTGGCTAAAGCCTTGGATATTATTAGATCCAAGGGGCCAAGTTTGGGGCTTGTGCATAATATTAAAAAGACCTAAGTATTTTGGCCGTTGTGCAATAGGGTAAAGGAAAAGGTAGGTTTGTTTCCTATCAAGTTTGAGAGACCGGAGTTAGGGGTAAAACTTCTTGGAGGTGTGGTTAGCTGGGACGCTGGGTTTATTAGTAGTTTGGCCATTACCAGAGCTTCAAGAGTTGTGGAACTAATGAGATGTATTTCTCACCCGCGTGACCCTCAATGTGAGCTTCTCTTGCTTCGCTCATGTATTGGGGTGGCTAAGTTGTTGTTCGGACTCTGAACATATCAACCTATATTTGTTAAGAAATCTGTCTCTGTTTTTGAAAAAGGGTTTCGAGCGACGATTGAGGATATTGTGGTCTGTGGGGGTCCATTTTTTAAGGATATTCAATGGAGACTGGCCTCCCTCCCTATCCATTTCGGTGTTTTATGGTTATATTCAGCTAAGGATGATTCCACCTATGTTTTCGTAGCCTCGATAGCACAATCTTGGAAATTACAGGACCACATTTTGCTTGATTGTGGTGTTGATGGGTTAGATTTTGATTTTGGGTGTGCGATGGATTATTTGCACAACTCTATTCCTGATCTTGATCTTGGCGGGTTCGCTGATAAGGACACCGCCCCCTAAAGCCCAAAATGCTTTGGCGAGTGCCCTGTATAGTAAAATTGTCCAAAGTTTGGAAGAAAAGTTTGGCATATCCTCTCGTCAGAGAGCGGTATTATAACGTCTTCAAGCTCCTCATGCTCAAGACTTTTTGACTGTCATCCCCATCGATGGGTTAGGCCAGCACATGTCAGCAGTGGAGTACCGAGCCATTCTTAATTATCGTTTAATGATCCCCTTGTTCCTAGTTGATGAGCCCTACCCGGTCTGCCGTAGGGTTTGTTTAGACAATTTTGGTGAACACGCGGTTCATTGCAAAGAACTCCCAGGGTTTAAATATAGACATGATTTGGTCAGTATTGTCCTTTGTGATGTGTAAGAAAACCCATTTTATATTGGCCTTACACAAAACAAATAAAGTAATAATCCCTACCCTACATTACCCCTTAGGAGCCAAGTTTGTACCTTTTCCCTTTCGTTTGTTTAACCATATTACAAGCCGTGTCTGCCTTGGCCTTTATTATTTTTAACCTTGAGAATGAAACCTGGTACGTTAAGAGTTGTATTAAAGTTATTTGTCCAGCATAGTACACAATGTACGTTTGTCTCAGGTCAGTTATTTGCATATGTGATGTCAGTGTTATTTGATTAAAAAAAAGAAAAAAAAAGTTGGAAACTCAATAAAAAGCTCAAAAAGAGTCAATATTCTAGTCAGTATTGGGTGTAAATAAAAGTCAGTAAGTTTGTCTATTTGTTTAGTCTGTTGAATAAATTGGGTTTTATCCACCATAAGTCACTAAATAAATCCACTTCCGCACCCTAACCTAAGCCACAGCCGTGACATTCGTCATTTTTAAAACCCGAAAACCCGACCCATTTAAAATATTCGACACCTTTCCGATCTTTATATATTAATAAAATGGTGAATTGTTTTTGTATTTATGTTCATGATGTTGCTTATGTTTTCTTTTTATGTTGTTTTGTTATTTATGATGTTACAAATTTAATCATAAGTATTATATCAACTTTATTTTATAAATTGAGTCAAAGAAATTTAATTGGTCATAAAAGACATTCAACTAGTCAAAACCATGTTTCAAGCCTTATGACTAGCCTCTTGACTAGCCATCAAATTAACTTATTTTGACCTTGTTATTAACGATTTTGGAGCCTATATAAAGCTCACTCAATCTCTACATTCTTTGCACAACCAATTTACACTCAAATCATCCAAACTTTTCATTTTCTCTCAACTCTCAAGTTTAAACTTCAAAAGTCAATTGTTCAAGAAATATTATTTTCTTTTCGTCTGTGATTCAATCCTCGGGTAATGTTTATTTCTTTCGTTACGCATAATGATTGTTTCCATGATGATAACGCAAACGACATTCATGGAGACCTATCATTCTTCGTAATCGGCTCGCTTATGTTCGGTTTATGATTTTATGTTTAAAAGTCAACTTTTATTTTTACAAACTAATAATCAAGAACAAACATTTTTTTAACATACTACTTCATCTTTTTCAAATTATGTTACTCACAAACCCTACTCAATAACCGGGTTCGTGTCCAACCAAAAAACGAACCACTCGTTAAACTAGTTTTCTTAATTAATTGTTCAGCTGGAACAAACCGGACTCATCTAAATTATTTAATATTTATTATAACCCATTTATTTTTCTAAGACTAAAATAAATTTACCTAAAAAATCAAATAACCAATAACCTTTTTAATAAACCAAAAATACTTTTTCTTCATAAATCATTTTGTCATAAACTGAACGTACTCGCCAAATTATTTTCTTTAAACAACTTATTTTTTTAAGCCTAGCTATTTATTTATCTAGGGCCATTTGTTGAACCGAACTTTTTCAGTTCACTCGCTTAAAGGCATTTTTCTCTCTCGACTCGCTTACTTAACAAGTGAGTTTTTTCATAACCCCTTTTTAACTATTTTAATATTTTTGGGGTGTAGCATGTCACAAGTTTTTATTTCGTTAGTTATGCACTTATTTAGAAAACGATTCACATTTATCGTACATGTTAATATTATTCTTGCATATCGTGTATGATTATAAGTGAACTTGCTTGCAACGTGTTTACTATTTTTATGGTGGAAGTTACGCAAACGCACACACATAGTGGGAGGGTCCGACGGGACGTACCTGCGCCGTCTAACGTTACGACTTCGGTTGTTTACGTAAGGTGGTTCTCATTTCCCCGACTTCTGCGGCTTCGGCTAAATGAACGGGAGGACGACACTATTTGATTTCATTTACATTATGTTTGAATATTTATTGCATGACGATCGTTGAATCACACATTTTATATATATTTATATACGCAAAAACTTAGGAAAACTCACCAACATTTGTTGTTGACAAAATATATTATTTTAAACGTGCTGTAGGTTGATACGATGAAGTGACAGGACAAGAAAATTAGTTATACCTTAGGATTATTTCAATGAATAATATTTGCTTCATTTAGATGTGATGTTCTTTTTGTCTCATTATCAAACTATTAGTGTACTTGTGAGATTATGAAATAAAATAAATATATTGTCACTATTAATAGTGTTACGAGCTTATGAGTGATCTGTACGTTGCACCCGGGCGTATTCCGCTTAAAGCCGGGTTGTTACAACAGCAAAACCCTTAGTTCTATTCTTTATGCAACCGGTGGGTAATGGGTGGAGATATGACTTGCTTCCAAGCTTATTACTTTGTGTTCATAATTGGTATAGAGGGCAGAGAGATACTAGCAAATTTTTTGTTGGTCCAGATATTAAACCGAGACGAGAGCTGTTATATTATGAGGGGTGTGATCATGTGTGCCTTAACCGGAAACAAAGTACACTCGTTTGGGCGGTTCTATAGGTTTAAATTGTAACATTAAATTATTTGGTGGGTTATAAACCTTGACAGTGTCAGTTCTTGGGAATTGGGTATGGCCTTATACCTTACTAGTATTAATCGAGGTAATTGATGAATCATCGGTCGAGGTGTATGTGTTGCATGAGAGTTTGCTAGAGGGCATGCAAAATATAAGTGTGGGGATGTGATGGTCGGGTAGAAATCATGTATATTATTATATTATTTGTTTACTTTTTGTTTAAATATTATGTGAACTTTGGTACTTCAAGCGTGTTTATGTGTTTCAGGATACTTGACGTTAATGACGCTTATCGGGATGAATTACGGACTTGGAATGAAGATATGAAGACTTATGATGATTGGTGCGCTTTCCAAAGCAAAATTAAAGAAGAAAATAAAGTGGATGTGTTAGGCACCCTTAGCGCAGCGCTAAGGGGCCTTAGTGTGATCTTAGAGCTACTCTAAGGTCAAAAGTATGAAATCAGAAAAGTAGACCATAGCGCGGTGCTAAGGTCTCACCCATGGAGTTTAGTGTCACGCTAAAGTCCTTCAGACGGAAAAATTAAACCTAGCTTTAATATATTGAGTTTTCAGCCCCCATTCGAGATAACCTTCATTCCAGCAACCAAGTACAAGCTCTAGGATGATTTTGTATCATCCCGAAGCCTTCAGTTCGTCCATTCATCGAATGCTTTCGTCCTCTAATCAGATAAGCGAATCTTCTGTGATGCCGATGTCAGGCTAAACCACTGTATTCACTTTAGGCTAGGGTTTTGTGTAAACTAACTTTGATCAGATTCTATGTTTTGAATCAGTCTATGATTTCTAGATATCCTTCGTTAACATGGCTACCATTTTATTATCATCCATGGGTCGGGGTGGACGTTGTGATGAGGGTGTGTCGACTAAGTTGTCTTTGGGGCACATTATCTCACAGATTGCACTGCATTGGGGGTGTTTGAGAATATTCTGATGATTATTTGACTCCGGGTCCAGCAACCAAGTACAAGCCTATTTTTTTGATGATTAATAGAATTGGTATTTGAGAAATCGAAGTCAATCCAATATTTCTACTTTACTAAACTACTGCCTATATAAATTGACATTTTCGTGGTAGACATGACATTAAGCATGGGTGGACTTGAAAATATTCATGTTACTTTCTTTTATGTAATAGAATATGTTCACTTAGAAATTAAGGGCTATTCTATCATATATTATTATGGCAAGTTTATCACATATTTACGTTTTAATTATCAAGGAAGAATGGGGTGGATTCTTGATCTTAGATGGTAGTCTTCATATAATTTATTTACTCATTTAATAGTTAAAATAAAACGATTAAACTCTCTGATTGAAATTAAACGAAGATTTATTATTAGAAACATTTGTGTCCGCGGATCGATACTTGGTTCTTACCAATACTATTCTACATATATGATAGGAACACTTGCCTATTTTTTGTGTGTTTAGTCTTAGTAGAAATCACCTTTATAAATTTAAAACACGATCTTGTGCGGAAGCTAAATCCCCATACTTTACAACTTGTCAACCACAATAGCACAACACATCTCATCAGTGCCTCTATGAGTTCGTATGAGAAGTTGGTGAGTGGTAATATTGCCACGAGTGAGCTTACTGCTGAAGGTTATAACTAGATTGATCCAGATAATCTAGAACTCATGGACTTAAAGTGGGATATGGCCATGATTGTCAGAAAGGTCAAGAGGTTTATGCAGAGAACAGGAAAAGACTTGTCGACACTAAACAAAAGGGTTGGATTTGATAAGCTAAAGTTGAGATGCTGCAATTGTCAAGATTTTGGTCACTTTACCAAAGAGTGTGACAAGCCAAAGAAAAAATATATTGGACCTCGTAATCAAGACAGAAGTTCGAGTAAGAAGTTCAATGACTCAAAAGAAAAGACTTCTGGGGGTGATTCTGTCAAGGCTGCAGGTTCACAAGCATTGCTCATTGCTGATGGAATTGCTTAGAATCAATGATTGCTAGTTAATGGAAATGGTAATTAAGCAAATCTTGCGTTGTTGGAATCTGTTGAGAATTTTCAAGATGCTCGAGATGAAGAATTAGCTACCGAGAGTGAATCAGAGACTGAATCTGATTCTGATGTCTCAAGCAACATGCAACCAAGTTCCTTTGCATGTATGGCTAAAATCGACGAGGTTAGTCCTATCTCTGTTCTAAATATATCTGAAAATTCATCAGATGATTCAATTAAGTAACTAAAAATGTTTCATGTAATGATTGTGAGGAATTAAAGTCAAAGTTTGATTAAATTAATGCTAAAAACAAAACATTACTGAAAGAACTTGCTATTGTTCAAGATAGCTACATACAATCCTCAAACCTAGGAAAGAAATCAAAAAATAAAATTGAAGGATTGTCTAATAGTAATCATGATTTGAAAGCAGAACTTTCAGGAAAACTGATTACTGTTGACAATCAATTTCAAAAGATTCTCAAGTTAAGAACCAAAGTCACTGAACTTGAAATGAAATCCTCGATTTAAAGAATAAGTTGGGAAATTTTAAAAATTCATCATTTCTTCTAATTGAAATAATTGAGGTTTCGGGAAAACAAAAAGGATCGAAAACTGGTTTAGGATTTGTAGAGATTCATCCACCATTCTCTAAGGACTATTCAAACAATCCATTTTCTGGCAAAGAAGAAAATGTTGTTAAAACTTCCAAAGCTGAATCAGTCATCAACGTGGAGACACCGAAACAAATTTTTCAAGAAAAAACAACTTATCCTTTATCAGCTCAAGGATCTCATATTCAAAGCAACTAGGTTTTTGTTGAGACAGTTGAAGAGGTTGTGATCGAGGTTGTGTTTGAACCTCAAAACATACACAAGGAAAAGAATATTCCACATTCTAATCACATCTTATGTGAATCTCATGAATTTAAGGAGGCGGTTGTAACAACTCGAATTTTTCTCATTTAATATTTTATCCGTTACCCGACCCGTTTTTATGTTCCGGAAATTTTATCAAGAAAATATTGTGTTATTCGAGTTATTATTATTTATTTAATATATATACAATAACTTTGAAACATATACAATTTATAACCTAAACTATACTTTAATCTCCTTTTGTTTCCATCTTCATACTACAAGGACCAATTTGCAAAATCTGAATATTATAACCTCTTAACCCATTTACCCATTTACCCAACCCGTATCCATGATCCAAACCCGCATCCCGTATACCCAAATTGATATCTTAAGTCGTAATTTTCGTTGTTAACATGGAAATTGATCAATGTATATTATTCTTCATGCCTTAATCGGCCTCACCGGCACAATTATTTTTTAATAATAATCAAAACTTATTCGTATTAAATTATTATCTAACCGTCTTTAGGGTGTTGGGTATTATACATTTAGAGATCATATTTGTTCAACTAAACTTGTGTCCATAATCACTCAGACGACGCTAACAAAACCCCTATAGTTAATTAAGCTTTAATCACCTGCAAGTGTCCTTCCTCATCATGTTTCTGGCCGGCTTTATATCGAGCAAATTAACCCCTGATTAATCATCATAATAGGTAATTTAATATATCAGTATTTTCATCTTGATCCATACTTCATTAACCTTGTAATAGGTAATAAATTAACCCCATAATTTATTATATCAGTATGTTCATTGTTCTAGGGTTCTTATTGTAATCTGGTTACTTTCTGTTCTGGTTATGTATTATTATTTTCAAGTTTAAACCGAGTAACACCCTAGCACAGTTGGCTAGAGTGCGGGTGTGTATTGGCTAGACGGGCTGGGGCGCAGGTTCGAGCTTTCCCCCAGCCGTCTTGTGTTAGCAGCTTTAATATATATATCTATATTCTTGAATCATTAAAACATAATATCAATAACAAAAATATAATGATTAATCAGTATTTTATCAAAAACCGATGTATTAACTAGTAATTTTGAACCTTGGTTAAAACTTTATATATATATATATATATATATATATATATATATATACTAGCTTTTAGCCGGCGTGTTACGCGGGTTGCTTTTAGTTTTTTTTTTAAATTATTGTTTTATGTATATTTTTCATGTAGGATGTGTTTATGTATTAAACTTCAAGGTTACATGAACTTATAAAATATGTTATATTTATTAGTTTTAGTTAAAGTATAGTTTGTTTTGTTTTTTTATTTATATCTCAAATGGGTCTCATTGGTCTAGTCGTTAACGTGACCCAACATTTTGTTATTTAAGATGCGAATTTTTGTCTTAATACACATGAATTCATCATTTTATTTTTGGGTGAATTATTAATTTATTATATTTTTTCTATAATGATGTTTAGTTTGTGATTTTCATATTATTTTGTATGTATTGATTGTATTTATAGATTTTGTAGTTTAGTTATTGTTGTGTATTAAAAGAACATTTAAGTTGTTAATTAGTTTTTATTCTTATCAAATATAATAGAAGTTATATTAATTATGAATTAAACTAAAGAAAATTTTATGATCATATGTAAAAACTAAGTTTAAAAAAAATATTTTTATTAATAATGTATACGTTTTTAATATTTTATTCATACATATTTGTAATATGAAGTTTTGTAGATTTATTTCTTTTTTATATTTAAAAATGAGTAATAATTGGAAGCCATCATTTGAAAGTGACGCTATAATATGATAACTAGGGTATAGCCCGTGTTACACACGGGTGGAAAAACATGTCAAGAAACATTATAAATTTAAACAGCAAATTCAAGCAACACAAAATTTCTTCAAACTCTCGGACCAAAACGTTAACCATTTACATTGTCTAAATATTAAAAGTTAAAAGTTACAATTAGTTAATGTACATCGAACAACCAAAAACATCAACAAAAGACATAAACATGTTCTTTCATATTAAATTATCATCAACTTCTTCAAAAATTCTATCAAAGAAAACTCATTTTGCTTCACCACCTGAAAATATAATAAAATAATAGCATCCAAATTAAATATACCATACTAACATATTTAATAATGGCTAACAATTGTAATGTTCAATTGTTAGTCATTATTAAATATGTTAGTATGGTATATTTAATTTGGATGCTATTGTTTTATTATATTTTCAGGTGGTGAAACAAAATGAGTTTTATAATAAAGTTGTTTTATTAAATTGTTGTTTTTATTAAAACAAAATAACATGTAACAACAAACAAAGTAAAATGACAATATAAAACATCTTTCTAATTTAAACCATTAAACTAAAAAGATATATCAATAAAAACCTTTTTTGGCCGTCATTTTATAACTAACAAATTTGATACTCTTTCAAAAAACCTGTTTTGAAATATTTTTAAAATAGTTACAAAATATAAAAAAAATTGGAAGTAGTCAACTTCAAAAACTTATGAATTTTTTTTTTATTTTTGACCAATCATGTAACAAACTTTTAAATCACCGACATTAATATTTTGTTAAATTTGCAAAACTTAAAAACGTTCTACAATAAATGAAATTTCAAATAACTTTGGAAATATTAAAAAATTTTATAATGACTTTGAAAATAATTAAATCCGAAAAAATATGATACAAAATCAATCAAAACAAAATATAAACGTATAAGAAATAAATTATCAAATATTTTTAATATTCTTTGAAACATTATGAAAACCTACACTATCAAATTGTTTGGATATTATAATTAGAATATTTATATTATGTTTTAAAAACATATTAGTTAAAATGGGTAAAATGATAATACGTGTTTATTATACATTATTGAGAAATTGAAAATCCTCATTCCCGGTGCCTCACTTTAACGTTGGATTTACTCATCAACACAATTCTAAAAATCAGAGTTAATTAAAAACTTTACGCGGAATATAAAACATCAGTCATTCATTAAAACATTCTATCTTTTCTTTAAAACCATAACATAAACGTCATATTTAAAACATCGTTTCTTCCATCTTCAGATGCCAGCCATCCAATACATTCCATGTGCCATCCTCATGCCAGCTCAATGACCTTATATACTTGCGTGCATATTAAAGGTCAGCTACGTTGAGTGACTTCTAGTTAATCATACATCATACAACTCATACATTTATCTTCAAATATGCTTCAGTAGATACACATTAAGTGCTTTAAGTATTACTCCTAATTCATACATACATACATACATACATATTTTTATTTCTTCCATACTATTTATCTACTATCCTTTCTATATCAGATATTATTAGGGTCTGATCCCCTTGTCCTTGTCTATCTCAGATATTATTAGGGTGTGATCGTTTGTCATTGTCTATCTCAGATATTATTAGGGTCTGATCCATTTCTTCTCTATCTCAAATGTTATTAGGGTTTGATCCCTCTTTCTTCATCTTCGTGCATACTGTTTTTACGTACCCATAACCTACCTCTATTCATACGTTGTACATATATCTATCATACATATACAGCTATCTTATACATGCCTCCCTTGTCAATACGTGCAATATCCGAAGATCGTTCACGTACCGACAAGCTTTCATTCACATCCAAAATATAAATAACATATAAATCATACATGACATACACTTACCCTTTTAAGGTAAGTGTATTAACTATCACAACGAGTATGCACACAGCCCCGAAAACATAACAAAGAATGGGGCTAGAAACTCACCTGATCTCGGTTACGACCACCGTTAATGGTTTCCCCTTTCTTCAGTTGTACGCGACTAACTATTTAATAAACGCAATATTAAATACTACTATGGCCATTCTCATAGTTTACTTAATTAATATTAAGTGTCTAAGCCGGTTTTACTTCATTGAATCTTTACCCGGTTAGTTAATCGTTACTCGTTAACCTTTAAAGGTAACTTTCATAAATTATCAAAGTCTAAGCGCTATTATGTAATTATGTCATTCTTTTCTAAGTCCAGGGTCCATTCTGTAATTCTGCCAAACATCTAGTTCGTTATCCAGTCCTTAACGAATAAAGTTCTTAACCAATGAACTCATTCGTTATAGCGAACTGACTATTATGACGACTGGTCCTTGTGACGAATTGGACCCTATAATGAACTAGTCATCATAACGAACTGGACCTTAACGAACTTTCTTAAAGAATTACCTCTAGTTCGTTACCCCTTCTTAACGAATTTCGTAACGATCTGTTTCTAATTCGTCACCTCGGCTTAACGAATTGGCATAACGAATTAGTTGCTAATTCGTTATATCTCTTTTAACGAATCAGGGTTAGTTCGTTACGTTCCCGTTAACGATCTAGGGTTAGGTCAGAACATTCCCTGAGAAAACCTTAACCTCGGACCACATTCTCCGGCGCCGCCTTTCCGGCGCCGTCGTCGCCGGAAAACCGAGATCTCGCTGGAAAAGCTAGATCTCGCTTATTTAACCACCGTTTTTCGTCCTGTTCGATCCAGATCTGAGCTAGGGTGATCCCTAAGCTCGTATTTTGATCGGTTTATACCCGATTCTATCTGGATCTCATAACTTTATCGGTTTAAGGTGTCGGCTCGTCGTTTCGCGACTAGATTAATGGGTTTGGATCTACACAATATCATACTATCATTACCTTGGGTCGGGAATCGATTCTTCTTCTTGGTTTCGGCTAGAGAGAGAAAGTAGGATGAGAGAGAGCTAAGTGTGTGTTTTTGGTGGTGTATGGAATATGTGTAAATGAATGGACTAAGGGTTAATTATTATTTATATATGATGGGTCATGGGCTTAAGCCCATGGTCTATCTTCCTTCCTTCCTAATCCAAGTCCATTACCCATATTACCTAACCCAACACAAGCCCAACTCATAATAACTCATACTTTTTTTATTATTTCTCCACTAACCCGAGTAAACTTTCCCGCCCACATTAAATAATATAATTAATATTATTTTAGAAATTTCGGGATGTTACAGAAATATAGTGACATTAACCTTTGTGAAATGTATATTAATAATTCGTTGAAGAAATTACATGGTTGCATCGAAAATATTGAAATTTGGATGTAGTTATGATGGAATATCTATGAAGAATACGATATCGAATGGTAAACGTATAAGTGACCGAAATTTAAGTTTAAATTTGGTCTTCCATGTAAAGATAGAAATAATTTTAAATATCTTGATTCATGGGAATAATAATATTAATAAATTATGACAAGTTGTCATGTTTAATAATATTCACTAAATCATATGTGCCAAATAATATTTATTAATGATGATAAAACGGTTATTTAATTTATGATATATTAAGTATTGATTATTATAAATTATGTCAATTTGAATATTGTTTTCTAAAATAAAGCGGTTATTATTTTAGTATTAATTAATAATTAATATTCACGTAAATTAAAGTAAGATTACATTACAATTATGGCAAGTATTTTTAGTTTGACAATAAGTTTTTTGAATATTAAAATGATAACTTATTCTAATTAATGCCAAATCACAAAAATTAAAATCAAATCGATTTTAATTTTAATAATATGACTAATTAATTTGGAAAAAATTACAAAAATGAAAATCAAATCGGTTAATTTGAAAACTTCAAAAAGTTATGGTAAGATTTTGAAATGAGTTTAATATTATGGAGAGTATTAAAACCTTTAAAACTTTGTTGAAAGATTGGTCAATTTCCGAATTTAAAAGGACTTTAAATATGTTAATTAAATTTTGTAGTTTAAATTTTAAATTTGGTCTTCCATGTAAATATAGAAATAATTTGAAATATCTTGATTCATGGGAATAATAATATTAATAAATTATGAAAAGTTGTCATGTTTAATAATATTCACTAAATCATGTGCCGAATAATATCTATAAATGATGATAAAACGGTTATTTATTTTATGATATATTATGTTTGATTATTAGAAATTTTGTCAATTTGAATATTGTGTTCTAAAATAACGCGGTTATTATTTTTGTATTAATTAATAATTAATATTCACGTAAATTAAAGTAAGATTACATTATAATTATGATAAGTCTTTTTAGCTTGACAATCAGTTTTTTGAATATTAAAATGATAAATTATTCTAGTTAATGTCAAGTCACAAAAATTAAAATCAAATTTGTTCTAATTTTACTAATATGACTAATTAATTTAGAAATAATTACAAAAATGAAAATCAAATCGGTTAATTTGAAAACTTAAAAAAATTATGACAAGATTTTGAATTGAGTTTAAAATTTTGGAGAGTATTAAAACCTTTAAAATTTTGTTGAAAGCTTGGTCAAATTTCGAATTTAAAAGGAGTTTAAATATGTTAATTAAATTGTATTAAAACCATTAATACAATTTATTGAGTTTGACTATCCTTATTAGTTATTTAAACAAATAAGGATAATCAAACTCAATAAATTGTATTAATGGGATACTTAAATGTGTAATTTATGTATACTAAGTCACGCCGGAAAAAAATATACATCAAGGTGTCTCCGATATACATCAATATATTATTTTATCTACAAATAATGAATATAATTGAATATTCAAAAAATAAATATACATCAATATAAAAAAATACATCTTATAAAGTAATGCTCAATCCATGAAAATTAGCTTGTATCATTCGGGACATTAACTTGAAATTATAAAGTAGACTATTAATGTTGATATTATGGAAAATTTGATATTTAAATTATAACCGGAAAAATTGAATGTCTTACTGGAAAAAACAATATAATGATAATAACCATGGTATCTCATATTTAGATTTAGAAGATAAACTGAAATATTCCGTAAATCAATCGGGTAAAATAATCTGAAATAATAAAGTTTTGTTATAACATTGATATTATGGAAGATTATAATAATAATTTATAACCGGATAATTTAAATGTGTCTTACCGGAAAAACGAAATAATGATATTGTTCATGGATGAAAGTATTTTTATTTAGAACCTACAAGAACAGCATGTAAAACAAAAAAACAAGAAAGAAAAATATAAATCTTCAAATAAATATAAAACAACCATTGTTATAGGTATAGCACATAACCGGAAAACCTTAACGGAAAAACTTACCAGAAAAACTTACCGGAATAACGTAAATACGTCCACATATTAGCTTCATCGCCGTTTATTATTTACAACCTAAACTGATTTTAATAAAATCAGTTAACAATGAAAATAAAGATAAAAAGGTTAGAGGAAACAATAACCGGAAGAAAATATAATGTTGCCGGAAATACGTATATCAACAATCGGAAATTTATTATAAAATATAAACTTACAGGAAAACGATTAATTCAAATCTAGATCTAGAGTAGCCGGAATATATGAGAGGGTGAAAGAAGATCCGGCTAATAGAGAAAGAGAGAAAATTATGTTTAGGTTAAAAAATTATGAATTGTTAATGTTTAAATATAGGGTGTTTGGTGAACAGGACAAGTGGCAGCATAATAGAGAATCTGAGAATGGGAAGTTGCTGACTGGATTGCATATGTGGACATGCTAGTAGAAGGTCATGTGGCGCATTGGTTTTGCTTTAATAGCATTTAAAGATAAATCATCTTGAGAACTCTTTTCTCGCCTTCTTTATCAAATTTTTCGTTTCATCTAACAATTAGAAACCCTAAGTTAATATTTCCCTTAATTATAACGAATTTTGTTGTTAAGTGAAAGTTTTGTAGGTTGTTGAAGGGATTTGTGTTTGTTCTTAGTTTATTTAATCAAACATTGTGCCAATAACAATTTACAACCACTTTTAAAATAATATATTATTTTTAAATAATCTCAAATATCACTTTTGGCCACTACCGATCATAACTAACGAAATGACTAATGACAGTCCCACCTTTTATCAGTTTTTTTTCTACCAATGAATCTTGACTAACGAAATCCTAACGTCGTTAGTTTTCATGATTTGACATTCTTATTTGGCATTTATGTGGCATGCTTATGTGACATATTGCACTGCCACCACCACCACTACGACCGCCATCACCACCAGTTTCCTAAATATATTAAAATATTTTATATATGTTTTATTGGGTGAATTTTGACTTTTGAAGTCAAGCCAACAAGTTTAAAAAGAAGATAAACTATTAATATGAATCTTGTCACTTAACTTCTAGAGTTCACATGGTACTACAATGAAGCAAATCATAATACAAGTTTTAACCTTGATGACTCCTCCTACCAAATATGAAGTTGATATTATGACTTATTTATAAATAATCCATTACAAAGCATGATCACAAAGATATTGTGTATACCTGTTTGTAACATCCTGAAATTTTTAAAAATAAATTCTAATTATATTATTCAATATTGGGGGGAAAGTTTACTCGGGTTAGCTGAGAAATAAAAAAAAGTAGGAGTTATTATGAGTCGGGCTTGTGTTGGGTAATGGACTTGGATTACAAAGGAATGAAGATAGACCATGGGCTCAAGCCCATGAACTATAATATATAAACCATTCCCTTTCCTTTATTTCAGTTAGTCAACCATTCCATAAACCACCCAAAACACACTTCCTTGTTATGTTTTCGGGGTTGTGTGCATACTCGATGTGAAGTGTGAATACACTTACCTTAAGTGGTAAGTGTATGCTATAATGTTGATATATATATATATAGGGGATGGATCTTGCGAGAAGTGATATTACATCGAGAAGTGAATGTGTAACTCCATTAATCCCTAATATTTAACTCCCTTGCTTATGATATTACCTACATGTATGTAGGTTGGTTGTATTTATGTCTTAATACACATTCGAACCTACCTATACACATACAAATGTACCGAGCCACATTGAAACCTACGTACCTACACACATACAAACATACATACACATATACAAACATACGTACCTACACACGCACATACGCACCTACACACATACATACGCACCTACAAAACACACCTACACATATGAAATGGAGTGAAATTAGGGATTAATGGAGTTACGCCTTCACTTCTCGCACTTCTCGCTATAAAAAAACTTCTGAAATGATCCAATACCTACATATATATATATATGGATGTTATGAATGGATGCCTGTCGTTGCGTGAACAATCTTCGAATATTGCACGTGTAGACAGGGAAAGTAACGTTTGTTGGTGCGCGAACGATCTTCGGATATTGCGCGTACCGCCATTGGGAATGACCTCCAAGTGGTTATTAGTGTGTGTAAATGTTATGATGTAACTTGTTTATTATGTAAGTGATGTAACGATAGAATGTGTGTTCTTGACAAGTAGAGGTAGAGTGTGATAGAAGTGGCAAGAGTCTATTAAGGGTGTTAGTTGCATGACGATAGTACGTGGTAGGGTAAGCCTAGCCTTCATTATTAAAGTGGAATAACGCGAGTGTGTGGTAGGGAAAGCATATACGTGTCTTCGTTATTAAGTGGCATAACGTGAGTGCGAGGGAGGGCACGCCTCTATGTGCTTCCGTAAACAAGTGGCTAAGACGTAAGGGGCAGTTAAGTGGTTAAGCGGTAAGGTGAACAGGTTAGACAGTGGACTATGTGTCATCGGATACGTATATAATGCATGTAGTGGTTGTATGGTAAATTACTTGATTATCTAGAACTCACTCCTAGCTGACTTTTAGTATGCACACAGGTGAGCAGACTAAGAGCTAGCGTGAGGACGACATATGACGAAGGAAATGGTGTTTAAAAATATGATGTTATAAGTTGGTTTTAAAGAAAGATTGAATGTTTTGTAATGAATGACTGATATTTTATATTCCGCGTAAAGTTTTAATTAACTCTAATGTTTAGAACTGTGTTGATGAATAAATCCGACGTTAAAGTAGGGCTACTGGGTTCGTGGCCCTACAAGTTGGTATCAGAGCAAAGTTAGAGAGATTTAAGCATCCTACATGTTTAGACTCGAACAGAGAATGGGATTAAAGTAAGAAAAGAAAGAAGATGTCAGATCAAGAATGTTATGTGTCACTCAAGCAAGCTCAGTAAACGTAAAGTGTATGATTAAATCGTGTATGATAACGTTAGCTTAATTGTAAAGAAAGAACATGTGAATGACAGGGATAGGATTTATTGATTGTTTGATTGATTAACTATTTAAAAGTAGAAACTAGCACAAGTGAAATCATAAAGGGAGGTATGTAGAACTTGAGGAGTAATGCAAATAGTTAATTACACTTGGCCACTGTCATTAACAACTTTCCATACGAGTCATGTGCTAAATATTTCCTAGAGTGATAACGTTTGTGTTTCCTTATAGAATACGTATGGCTGGAGCAAGGAAGACCGTTGAACGATGAGGTCGTGCTTGACGTCGTGGTAGGCCACGAACGGTTCGAGAACCTTTGGTTGAATCAGCTACTAACACCAGGGGAGAAGAAAGTTCAACTGATCGAAATCCGAGCAAAAACTAAGCATATCAACTTGACCCTGTTGTTCAAGCTGCCATTGCTCAAGCTGTAGCAGCTGCCATAAAGAATTTGAATCCTGAGAAGTCTGCTGGAAGCCATGTATGAACTGCTAAGAGGTCGGGGGAGAATGGTACGAAAGATGATGAGGGGGAGAAGGGTGACTCGAGCGAAGACCAATCTGTGAAGGTTGATGACAGGAAGAGAGGCCGAGGTGGGTGCAACTATAAGTCCTTCAAAGGATGTGACCCGCCAAAGTTGACTGGTCTAGGAGACGCAATCGCTACTCTCCAATGGATAACCACTATGGACAAGATTATCCGAATTAGCGAGTACCGTCCCGACCAAGTAGTGGGTTGTGCCACTTAGTCATTTGGAGATGAGGCTATATACTGGTGGGAAACTATGGAACAAAGGAAGACCCAAGAAGAGATTAGGGCAATGAGGTGGAATGACCTGAAGGAGTTAGTGATGAAAAGGTTTTGTGCTGATGCCGAGGTTGAGAGGGCTGATATGAAGTTTCTGAATCTGAAAGCAGGCAAGATGACACACCGTGAGTACACCACTGAATTCAACCGCATGTCTAGGATGGTGCCTGACATGGTGAACAATGAGGCGAAACGGATCAAGTGCTACGTCAAGGGACTTCCCCAGAAGATCGGCATGTTAGTCAGGGCTAACAAACCCGCTAACTTTGAGTCTGCAGTTGAGCTAGCAGAGATGGTTTATGATGATCTGGCGGCAGATGATGTGGACGTGGAAGATATGGAAGGAGGGAAAGGAACCAAACGGTCTGCGGATGCCGTGGAGTATGCGGGAAAAAAGACACAAACGATTGCAGGCAAGGAAACATGCAAGGTGTGCGGGAAAATGCACTTGGGAGAATGCCAGGCTGGACCGAACCAGTGCTACCGATGCTGGAAGAAGTGGCACATCTCTCGTGAATGCACCGAGGACCGGAAATATTACAAGTAAGGTAAGTCAGGCCACATAGCTAGAGATTGTGAAGAAGCCGTGGCAATGGAGGGGAGAAGCGTAAAAGGATGGTTTATCAGTCACTGGGAAGGTTGCAGGAGAATAAGTGGCTCGTCAGAGTTGTTTTGTGTTAGTACTACTAAGAGGTGTTTTATGTTTCGATTGAACCTATGTTCGTCTAGCAAGCTTGAATGATTTCCTTTTTATGTTTTATAAATGACTTATGTTTCCTTGTGATTTTGTAAGAATGACTTATGAATTATCTTGAATGCATGTTGGTTAGGATAAATAGTTGTGTGGTGATAAAGCGTCGCCTTAGGCGTTAGCGTTACTATACAAAACAAGGTTCCTTGGAAATACGAGACGAGACTTGGTACATCGAGGGCCTCATAGACAAGCTACCTTAATAGCTAAAAGACACAACCACCAGTCGGTAACTGCAAGTCAGGAGTAAGAAGGGTAACCCATAAAGCAAAGGCGATTCAATAAAGTGTGTGAATATAAGAAGTGTTCCTTTTACAAGGAATAAGTTAGGTTTTGGGGACGAAACCTCTTTAAGGGGAGGGGGGAGACTTGTAACATCCCAAAATTTCTAAAATAATATTAATTATATTATTTAATATTGGTGGGAAAGTTTACTCGGGTTAGCTGAGAAATAAAATAAAGTAGGAGTTATAATGAGTCAGGCTTGTGTTGGGTAATGGATTTGGATTTGGAAGGAAGGAAGATAGAACATGGGCTCAAGCCCATGACCCATAATATATAAACCATTCCCTTTCCTTTATTTCATTCATTCACCCATTCTATACACCACCCAAAACACACACTTAAGCTCTCTCTCATAATTATCTCTCTATCTCTAGCCGAAATCACCAAGAAGAATCGATTCCCGACCCGAGGTAATGATAGTATGATATTATATAGATCTAAACCCGTTAGATCTAGTCATGAAACTACGAGCCGACACCTTAAATCGTTAAAATCATGAGATCCGGATGTAATCGGGTATAAACCGATCAAAAGATGAGCTTAGGAATCACCCTAGCTTAGATTTGGATCGAATGGGACGAAAAACGGTGAAAACGGTGGTGAGACAAGCGAGATCCCGATTTTCCGGCGAGATCCCGTTTTTCTGGAAATGGCGGCGCCGGAGGTTGAGTCACATCACAGAATGTCCTGATGTGACATCTGACAAAATGTCAGAACCCTAACCCTAATTCGTTAGCGGGGAATTAACAAATTAACGGTTATTCGTTATGTTGATTTGCTAAGGAAGAGTAACGAACTAGTTTCAATTCGTTTAGTAGTTCGTGATGATCATTTATTAAGTCAGTTCGCTATGTAAGATGACGAATCAAGTGATTCGTTACTCACTCAGTCCGTTATGATAATATAACAAATCAAGAGATTCGTTATTCACCAATTCATTAAGTCAAGATAACGAATCAGGTGATTCGTTACCCTCTGTTCAGATAACGAATCAGGCTGTGTTTTGAATAACGAATTAGAGTTTAAGGTAATGACAGAAGTGGTCCCTGGACTTAAGATAGAATGATTTAATTACAAAGAAGCCTCTAGACTTTATTAACTAATGAAAGATACCCTTAAAGGTTAACGAGTAACTATTTACTAACCGGGTAAAGATTCAATGAAGTAAAACCGGCTTAGACGCGTAAGAATAATTAAGTAGCAATGAGAATGACTAGAGCAGTATTTAATACTGCGTTTATTAAACAGTTAGTCGCGCACAGCTAAATAAAGGGGTAACCGGTAACGGCAGATGTAACCGCGTTCAGGTGATTTCTAGCCCCACTTCCTTGTTATGTTTTCGGGGTTGTGTGCATACTCGATGTGAAGTGTGAATACACTTACCTTAAGTGGTAAGTGTATGCTATAATGTTGATACGATATATATATATATATAGGGGATGGATCTTGCGATAAGTGATATTACAGCGAGAAGTGAATGTGTAACTACATTAATCCACAATATATTACTCCCTTGCTTATGATATTACCTACATGTATGTAGGTTTGTTGTATTTATGTCTTAATACACATTCGAACCTACCTATACACATACAAATGTACCGAGCCACATTGAAACCTACGTACCTACACACATACAAACATACATACACATATACAAACATACGTACCTACACACGCACATATGCACCTACACACGTACATACGCACCTACAAAACACCCCTACACATATGAAATGGAGTGAAATTAGGGATTAATGGAGTTACACCTTCACTTCTCGCACTTCTCTCTATACAAAAACTTCTGAAATGATCCAATACCTATATATATATATATGGATGTTATGAATGGATGTCTGTCGTTGCGTGAACGATCTTCGGATATTGCATGTGTAGACAGGGAAAGTAATGTTTGTTGGTGCATGAACGATCTTCGAATATTGCGCGTACCGCCAATGGTAATGACCTCCAAGTGGTTATTAGTGTGTGTAAATGTTATGATGTAACTTGTTTATTAAGTAAATTATGTAATGATAGAAAGTGTGTTGTAGACAAGTAGAGGTAGAGTGTGATCGAAGTGGCAAGAGTATAGTAAGGGTGTTAGTTGCATGACGATAGCACGTGGTAGGGTAAGCCTAGCCTTCATTATTAAAGTGGAATTACGCGAGTACGTGGTTGGGTAAGCATATACGTGTCTTCGTTATTAAGTGGCATAACGTGAGTGCGTGGGAAGGCAAGACTCTATGTGCTTCCATAAACAAGTGGCTAAGACGTAAGGGGCAGTTAAGTGGTTAAGATGTAAGGTGAACATGTTAGACATGGACTATGTGTCATCGGATACGTATATAATGCATGTAGTGGTTGTATGGTAAATTGCTTGATTAACTATAAATCACTCAGCGTAGCTGACTTTTAGTATGCACACAGGTGAGCAGACTAAGAGCTAGCGTGAGGATGACACATGGCATGGATCGAACAGCTGGCATCTGAAGACGAAGGAAATGGTGTTTAAAATATGATGTTTTAAGTTGGTTTTAAAGAAAAGATTGATGTTTTGTAATGAATGACTAATGTTGTATATTCCACGTATAGTTTTTAATTAACTCTGATATTTAGAACTGTGTTGATGAGTAAATCCGACGTTAAAGTAGGGCTACCGGGTTCGCGGCCTTACACTGTTGTATCTTCTTTATCAGAAGAATTATATTTTGAGGATACAATGGAGCTAAAATTGCATTCATCTTCTATTAAGGTATTCATAAAATTCTGTCAAGGTTACGTCGGACTGCGCGAACCCGTTAGCATGATTAGAAAAACATAGTGCAATAAATTTTAGACGACTTTTTACCCGTGTGACCCATATGACTCTTTTAGGATTATGTTTTATTCTTTCTTTTAGTATTGTTAATTAGAGCTTATAAATGTAGAAAGTTTTCTAAATGTGTTTATATAAATATATCTGTAGTTACTACTCTGAAAATATACATTATTTATTATAACTTCTAGATGTATTTCCAATCAGCTTACATGCTAATTTAAGCCTATAAAAGAACCGGAAATTAACGAACTGTTCGACTAGAAGTTCATCTTCGTTTATTTAAAAAAATGAACAGACATGAACATGCATTTTGTTTGTTCATTTATGTTCATGAGCATCCGGCTATGTTCATTTATTTACATTGATGTATTTTCGATCGTTTATGTTTTATAAAAATCTAAGTAGTTATACATATATATGAAAATAAAAAGGGCTCGTTAAAATGAATGAGGTAAATTTTAGGTACTTGTAGAAATTATAAACCTTACTTATTGAATTCGATTTAAAATTAGCATAATAAGAAAAAGACGCCTGCAAAAAAAAAGATTCAAAATTAGTGTGCATTTAATGTGTTGCTAAAGCGATGAAATCGCACCATGGAATCGTTGATTGAAAGGGTAAAGTTTTGCAATTTTGAAGCTAGAGAAAGACTTTCAATCCACCATGACCTTCGCTCAGTATTCTCCCTGTTTTAATCCACACCAGCGATAAGGTGGGTGTGAGCAAGGTCTCGTAGGCAGAGGAAAGAGGAAAATGATAAGATGAATTGTTATGACCCGTGAGCTATCTGGGTTTCATTAGAAGCTCCATACCCGTCAAAGCGGTTCAAACGCATAAAAAGACTCCATTTACAGGGGGCGGTGAGTGACCAGAGCGCGACACGTAGGATATTAAAGTTTTGTTCCTATTACGGGGTTATTTTATATTACTCGTTTCTAATATATATATATATATATGATTTTAATTTTATGTATTGTAAGGAAGTTAATAATTATATACTTAAGATTTGATGATTAATAATTGTTTCACAAATTAATTAGATGTTATAACCCGGTTTAAAATTTATATGGGTTTGGTAAAACTCATGACCCGTTTCTTTTTTTTAATATAAAATTATTTCTTAATTATAAATCATATCTTTTTTTAAAATATAATTATTAATTTTTAGTATATTCCTATTTTAAAGGATTTTCATATCAAATATTTGGTGAGTTTATTTTTTAATTTAATAAGATGTTATAACCCATAAGAACGGTATGTATTTGGTAATACCCATACCCATGAATTCGGGTCAATGCATGAGAAATCTCCATTTAAAAATCAAACAATCTGGTGCCTTCCATAAAAGCGGGAAACGACCAAATAGTAACACGTAGGATTTATGAGCTTTCGTTTATATATATTACAGATGTATATGTATATATGTATATATATTAGTTATTAAAAATTGATAAAAGTCTTAATATTTAAAAAGGATTTTAAATTAAAACATATATTTAAAATTTATCACGTTAATTAACATATTAAAAAATTATATAAGTTCAAGTATTTTATAAAGATTATATTTTATACAAGTATTATTATTTATTATTTACAATATTATTTTAAAAGAGATCTTTATTAATAATAATAAAAGGTAATAATTTATTATTTCACAAATACCGATCGACCTCAAATAATTATTTATATATATTATTTATTACACTACAATACTTATTAAGTAAAAGTATTTATATATTAACACTAATATAATTTTAATAACCATTATAAAACAAACTTTAAATAAAATATTTTAAATCTCCAATACCCGGTCATATCTCTATTCTCTTTTAGTTCATCTATTAATATGTATTTCTCCGAATATCACTCTTGCTTAGGATTGGTTCTTGCTGATTTTCGACGAGCGTGACTCATAGTATTCATTTTCTTATCTTATTCAAATCTCTGCTTATTGTTAAGGTGAGTCACTCATTCCCCTTTTTAATTATTTTCAACTGTTCTGGGTGACACATGCGTATCGTATTATATTTACCTATTATTTACTATTCATGGTAGCAAATTGTTAACCTTGTGTGAATATCAATTATCTGCCTAACTTGCTATAGGTTTATTTGCTTAATTGTCCGCAATCGGAGAGTCCATCATAATCACGGTAAATAGTATGATCATACGACCGTCGTAGTATCCAATGCCCACTTTGCAAGGCAACGGTTTTACCGACACTCATTATTTGCTCATTGGCATAATTTTTTAACTCACATGAACAGTTTTTGTGTTTTCATATTATATTGTATCTTAAATTAGCTGGTATTTTACTCACTCAACCTAGTGTTGACAAAACTATTTTATTTATATACAGGTTATCGTTTGAGTTGATTCATGATTGGTGAAGATTTAGGATTGCTTATGTTTGAAGAAACATTATAGAGACCATAAATCAAGACTTAATTTAAATTTGAACTTTTGAATTATCTTGTGGCTTTATTTTTAATTATATGTACTTGGTTGTTTGAATTTATTTTAATAATTAATTAAAGTTAATTGATAGTGTCATTTTTAATTATTGTATAATAGTATCTTGAGAGCTATGAACAATCGGCTCACGCCCCCGGCATTTATGCTTTAGGTTGGGGTGTGACAGAGGTGTATAGTTCGAATGCATCTAAGACCAACAACTCAAAGATTAAACCCAAGAAATCAAAAAAGTCAATAATTTCTGATGAGGATTTGATGAAATTTATTAATCCTTCATTTGGTAAGATAAACACAGGTCGTGTGTTTAAATTAAAGGGTGTAAACAAAGTTTTTGAATAGAAAGTCATTCCCTACACTTGATCAAACCAGAACTGATCGAGAGTGTCTTTCAGAATGAAACGTCAAGTTACATGATCTTGAGCAAGCTTTTGCAAGATCTAAATCATTAAACAAGCCAATAATTTAGCCAAGTTTAAAACAACATTTAAAAACTTTCAAACCTGTTGACACTTTGCAAAGTTTCTCTAATGGATCAAACTTGGATTTTAGAAAAAGAAAAAGGTTGTGACCTTTGACAGTTTGAATGATGTTAAAATCTCAAGTGATTCTTCTCAATCCAATGTTGCACAATCGTCTGTTAAACCACAACGTGCGTTCATGGATATGAGTACTTGTTTCTTATGTGGCGAATGTGGGCATGTTGTAAGAAATTGTGGAACAAGGAAATTGAAGAATGTCAATCCTGTTACCAAGGAACAACCCAAAAAGGTTCCTTTGGTTAAGGAGATTCTTAAGGGACCATCGTCTTATGTTGACTAGACACATATAATGTTTCATAATGTGAATCCACGTGAAGTGGTTCATGTTAATAATAACATTGTTAAGTTAAATCACAAAGTTTTTGTTCCTTCACAACCACTTTGCAATAACATTGACACAAATGTGATCAAAGATGCATATCTGAGACCAAAGTCGAAGAGACACGTGACTTATTCACAAATGCATGGATCACAATTTGCGTCAATTGATATTAATTTGAAATATGAAAAGAAAGAGGTGCAAAAGACTGAGGCATGGGCTGCCTTTTTGGTCTAATTGTGTTTCATGAAATGTGCAGAGTTTATCCAAGACCATCTCGAGATGGATTATGGATAGTCGATGCTCTTGTCCAACATTAACCATCTATCCAATGTGAAGAATATTCACGGGGGTTATGTGGCTTTTACTATTATTTCTGTGGACATGACAACAAAAGAAGGAGATGTGTCAAAAGGTAGTATTACGTTTGAACGAGTAAATTACTGAGGCAAGGTGGATCACAATTTGTTGAGTGTTTCTTAAGTGACAAAAAGTATACCACCGTGTTTACCGACAAGGAGTGCATTATACTCAAACCAGGATATGTCATTCCAGAAGACATGGTTGTTATGCGATCACCTAGGTCGAATGATATTTATGTACTGCACATGAGTACTAAAGTATCGACTTCAACCTCTGCGGAAACATGTTTTATCTCTAAAGCAAATGAGAAAGACTCGATTATGTGGCACATGAGTATGGGTCATATTCATGTCAGAAATATGAACATCTTATGGCTAATGATTTAGTGTAGGGAGTTTCGCTAAAGCATTAAAAGTTGACCGATCACTGTATTGCATGCAAAAAGGGAAAACAGAAGAAGAAGTCGCACCCAACGAAGTTATTTAAATCCATTGATAATCCACCTGAACGACTTCATATGGATTTGTTTGGTCCTGTGAATCATGCGAGTATTGCTGGATACTGGTACTGTTTAGTCGTGACTGATAACTTTTCAATGTACTCGTGGGTGTTATTTATGAGTTCTAAAGATCAGACACCGGTTCTTGTACAAAACTTAATCACCAATATCAAATCACTTTACAAACATAAAGTGAAACGCATTCGAAGTGACAATGGTACGGAGTTCAAAAACTCTGTGTTGGACTTTTTCTGTATTCAGAAAGGTATTCATCGAGAATATAGTGCTCCTTATGTACCAAAGCAGAATGGTGTTGCTGAGCGGAAGAACCGAACATTTATTGAAGCAGCAAGAACAATGCTAGTAGATTCAAAGCTTCATGTTCAATTATGGAATGAACCTGTGAATACGGCTTGCTACACGCTTAATCGTGTATTACCGGTTAACAAGCTACAAAAGACAAGTTATGAGCTTCTCAACAACCGCAAACCTAAGTTAAAGTTCCTTGATCCTTTCGGGTGTCCTTGCACAATATTAAAACGTGATGCGGGGAAATGTGATGAGAAGGCTATTGAATGTTATTTTTAGGATATGCATCGCCTAAGAAACGAGTCTTTAATTTCTCTTTGGGTTGTGTATAAGAGTGGCACCATGTAGATTGTCAGAGCTATATTACACTTCCTGCTGGCAAGGGTCCTGATTGGATGTTCGATTAGGTGGGACTATTTAATTCATCTACTTCCTCATTTGAAGAACCAAATGAAGACTTGGTGCGTCCTTACTTGGAAGATCAAATGTTTTCCACCCCCAAGATCTTCTAATTATGATGATATTGTTGACCTTGATTATCCTGAAACATCTGATAATGTTTATATATCTTCAGATGATGGTCTATTTGTGGATTCTTCTTCTGCTCCATTCGTTGAGAATCCCGAAGTTACTAAACTACTTGTTGGGGAATCATCTCATGTTGTAGATGTGATTGCAGCTGAAGAGAATTTGACTAATATAAGTGATCATGTTGTTGTGCCAGATAATCTAACACTTCGGATTAACACGTATCATCCTCAGGACAACATCATTGGTGATCTTGATGTAGGCGTTCGTACACGACAATAGGTTGCTAATGCAAATGATACAAATGTATTATGTGCGTATGTTGATATGCATTCATTAGGAATCATGAGTATCGCTCGATACACTTGCTTCTTATCTCAAATGGAGCCGACAAGTGTTCGTATTGCACTTGAAGATTCTTCATGGGTTGAAGCAATGCAAGAGAAATTGCAACAGTTTATCCGACAAGGTGTTTGGGTTCTCATCGATAATCCTGATCGGGTTAAGAAGCATATCCCGACTAAATGGGTCTTTAAATGTAAGAAGGATGGTTATGGGTTCATAGTGAGAAATAAAGCGTGTTTAGTCGTGCAAGGGCTTCATTAGCAAGAAGGCATAGATTACACCGAAGTGTATGCTCCTTTTTCAAGATTGGAGGCCATACGTATATTCTTGGCCTATACAACCTTCAAGAACATTAAAGTATATCAGATTGACGTTAAGAGTGCGATTCTTAATGGGGAACTTCATGAAGAAGTGTTCGTGAAATAGCCTCCTGGTTTTGAAGATCCTGACTATCCAGACCGTGTTTACCGATTAAACAAGGCTCTTTATGGTCCACACCAAGCCCCGAGAGCTTGGTACGGCATGCTTAACCATCTTACGGATAGTGTCTTCAAACGAGGAACTGTGGATTGTACCCTTTTCAAAATACTGTCGTAGAAGATCTGCTCCTTTTCCAGATTTATGTTGATGACATTATATTTGGCACAACAAATGACAAGCTTTGCAAGACTTTGAAAACTCGATGTAGACCAAGTATGATATGAGTTCGATGGGGGGGGGAGTTTCTTTCTAGGGTTGCATGTTCAATAATCTGAAGACGGAATATTCATTCATCAGAAAAAGTATGTGAACGACGTCTTGAGCCGATTCAAGATAACTACCGGAAAAGTCCCTTCTACTCCTCTTCCCATGGGTCACAATTTGTCACAGGACGAATTTGAGGATACGGTTGAGCCGACCTTTTACCGATCTATGATTGGTTCATTAATGTACTTAACTGTATCACGTCATGATATAATGTTTGTTGTTTTCTTGTGTGTCAGGTATCAAGTGAGTCCCAGAGTGACTCATCTGGTCACGGTGAAGCGTATCATTCACTATCCGAGGGTTAATTCTGACATCGGGTTATGGTATCCCAAGGACGATAGTTTTGATCTTACTGATTTTTCCTATTCGGATTATGGAGGATGCAAGATCAACTTCAAGTCTACAATAGCGGGTTGTCAATTTTAAGGAAGCCGACTTGTTTTGTGGAAGTGTAAGAAACAGACAACGGTCACCACTTCAACTGTAGAAGCTGAATACGTGGCAGCCTCGATTTGTGTTCACAGGTTTTATGGATCCAGCAATACTTGCGGGATTATGGTATGAAGTTTCTTACTACTCCCATATTTATTGATAACTCTGCTGCTATTTGTATCACGAAGAACCTCGTGCACCACTTATAAAACGAAACATATTGATACTCGTTATCATTTTATTTGTGACTATTATGAAAAGAAATTAATTGGCATAGAGAAGGTGCACACGGATTATCAGAAGGCAGACCTCTTTATCGAAGCGTTTGATAAAACAAGATTTAAATTTTTGCTTGGTATAAACGGCTTAATATCTCTTACTGATATCTCTAAGCTCGGATAATCATTTTTTTCTTTTGTTTGTACAGTTTTTTTTGTCTATATTTCTTTAAAATTGGGGTTTTTAGGGGGAAAAAATGGGAAAATATAAAAATATTGTGCTTTCAGTATGTACAGATAAAATCCAAAAACATTCAAATATTTCAAAATACAAAAACATTAAACAATTGTGCTCCTCTAAATGAGTTTTGAAGAAAAAAGAGAATATGATAGTACATTGGACATTTTATTCTGAAATTTCAATATAAAAATAGGCTTAAATACTGAGTGCTTAATTGCATTGGTTCATTGGTAGGTCTTAAACAAACAACTAGGGTAAAGTATGTGATATAAACATAAAATTGCCAAATTGATAGTGGTTTTAGTCTCTTCCAAAAGTCTTGGTAATGAAGGCAGAAAAGTAATAGCCTGTCATACTCAACCCTTATGTCTGTTTGATCACCAAAAATCAATAATTCTAAATAAAAGTGTCTAGTTAATGGTTAACACTTAAATGGTGTATGGTTCTATGGCCTCAAATCCTTTATTGATGGGATGAGTCAGGTTTTTGGACACTGTGAGTCTTTATGCGGTTTATTATCTGGGTATTCATAATCTGAATATTAAATTGCTTTAAGAGCGAACCCTAAGTCAATAAATTTGATCACGGTTGTACTTCGTACAAATTCAAATCTGACTTGATCAAAGACGCTGTGAGTCATACATTGTTCCTCCTTACGTGTGTCTTAATACCAATAAGAAACGGACCCCAGGGGATACAATGTCTATAAGTCATACAGATGAACTTGTGCATACTCATTCATAATAAAGCAAGCTTGGTGTATTGCTTGATAATGGGGTATACCTTGCAGTGGGGATTATTTTCTAAGAATGTTCAAAAACTATAAAACCATACATTTTGATCAACAGGCATAATGTTTTAAGTCAAGTTGGGGTGACATGGTAAAAGTCAAATTAAGTTCGAACTGAGATTAGAGGCTGATAGTTTCTGATATCTTGTGTCTTAATAGAATCTTAAAACATATCACATGAATACTTGAAAGTTTGTTATAAGATTTAAATGGACAGCAATATCAATGACCAACTTAACGCCGTCATAATAATGCCAAGAAATAAACCTTTTATGAAGGATTTCTTGATCAATATGATTATCTGCTCAACTAACAAAAATATGTATTGATTTCTTAAATTAGATTTCATACTATTTTAGTTTTAATTCCAAAATATTCAAAATACAAAAACATTTTGTTTCTGTTTTATTTTCGATTTCCAAGCTATGTGGTAATTTTTGAAAAAGAAAAATATAAAAAGATTTTCTCACAATTTTGAGGTAAATTTTTTAAGGTAAAAAGTTATCAAAATTTGGTTTTTGATACTTATTTAATCAATGGAATGGTAAAATTGTAAATCATGTTTTCCATTTTTCTTCAATTTCATTCCATTCGTTACACTGTTGAAACGAATGGAACACATTCGTCAAAGTTAATCATAACGAATGAAGGCCATTCGTTGTGCATTAGATAACGAATGGCACCATTCGTTATTACTTCATTCGCTTCCGCTGGTCTGCTAACGAATGAACATCATTCGGTATGCCGAGATAACGAATGACTAACGAATACAGTGCTATTCGTTTGGATAATAATTTATTGGATGATTCGTTAATTTTCTTTAACGAATGGACACACGATTGAATGGTCATTCATGCATATGGTTTTGCGTGCAAACAGTAAATTTTCCAACATTCTTAACGATCTCAAAACTCATTTTTCTAGATCAATTTGTGTTCATGAGGTAAACACGAGTTCAACGATATCATTTTCGTCATTTTTGGTTACCAATTGATAGACTAATTAGGGATTAAATTGAACTGATGAAACTTTAATCAAATTAATGAGTTAATCATCAATGTTTGATTAGTTTATTTATTAGGGTTGATTACCGATGTCAAGACGAGTCTATTGATATCAGTTTTAGGCGGATTCATGGTGTATTATGTCTAATTGAGTTTTTGAATTGCATGTTGACTGTATAAATCAATTCAATTTGGACATTGACCTTTTGGAGTCATACTAATATAGTTTGGTTGATCATTTTCATTATGTATAACGAATGGGACTCCCATTCGTGCATACAATTGACAAATGAACCTATTAGTTTGTTTTGTTAAAAAAATAAGCACACTCATCAAATCATTCTTTAACAATCCAGAACATTCGTTAAGTTCATTCATTAAGTTAACGAATGAGATCATTCGTTATGTTTTCACATAACGAATGGACTCACGTCAATGATCACCTAACAAATGAGTAAAGAATGAGATACAAAATTTTGAACAAAATGTATGTTTTTTCACTAAGTGTTGGTGAAAAATGTTTAAGTTTGATATATGATGTTCGTTTTACTAATGCTTGGGTTTTCCACAGATACAGAAGATGAACATATCATCGATGCACCTGCTCAGGAGAACACCGCACCACAAGTTCAAACTGCACCTGACGTTGTTGAACTGGCATATGACAAGAAGCACAACATTTGTGCTTTCTTTCTTGACGACTTTATGGGACAAAACATATATGGGGACGTAAATGCTTTTCTACGCAAATCAAGAATACATTATGCAATCTCTACTGATGTCTATGTATATTTTAGCATTATCCGTCCGTTTTTGGATAGTGCTAAATATGTCGATGTCGAGAAGCATTTTGTAGCTAAGGTGCAGAATAAGAAGATTGTGATCGACGCTGATGTGATACGCAAGGTCCTACGGTTTAATGATATCATAGATCATCCTTGTTAGTTTGTTAAAGCCTTGATAAGAGGGTTATTTCAACGGTTGCACTATAAGGGTGAGCTGGATCGATCACAATCTAACAAGGCCTATTTATGTGTGCAATACAAGTACTTACTTCACATACTTATCCATTGCCTTGGTGGAAGGAAAGGAGGATTTGACGAATGCAGGATCATGTTGCAGTCTGCTTTCGTGGCTCTTATTCTGAACAAGCCATTCAACTTTTCAGAGTTGAAATTCTATCATTTGAATGAGAATTGTTTGGTCCGTCATCGCAAGAATAAATTTTTGATGTATCCTCGATTCTTGCAGCTAATTATGATGACTTGGTTCCAAATTTGATACGTGATCTGACATTGGTTGACGATATGATGGTTTTGGATCATATGACTGAGGACACGATGAAAAGGATGAAGATGTATCAGAATCAGACTCCAGAGAATAGACCAAGGTACAAGAGGTTAATAGGTCATTTGGCGAGACCTGATTATGTATGTCCACCTAATGATCATTGGATTCACGACGCATCTGATTCGAAACGTGAAGGTGGAGCACGTGGGAACGATGATGGTGGTGACAGAGGAAGTGGTGGAAATGGTGGAAATGATTGTGGTAATTGGGTGGTTGAAGCAGCTAGTTCTGAGGCTGCTCAACGTAAAAGAAAGGGTAAAGCACCGGTGAAGGGAAAAGCCGAAGAAGATGAGGACCCTTAGGGGTGATGGTGTGGAGATTGGTTCATTCATACCAAGGTCATATGATCCGCAACAAACACCAGTGGTTTCTACTGTTGTTAGTACCCTGGCTGTTACCTTGATGACCACGACGTCTTCTGATCTGAGATTTGCAACGATTCCTCATCAATGCTATCTCTGATGCCGACATCTCCTCCTTCTACTATAGCAACAAATCCAACGATAATGCCGACAATGATGCAACCTATGGACTTTTCTTATGTGGCGTTCAATCGTCCACAAGGCCCAATGCAGCTACCTCCTCCAACATGGCTTAATTTGCTAGTTCCTTAACAAATGGTCATGTTGTTGAACTTGATACACCTTCAAGAGATTTAAATGGTTGACGACTGTCAGTTCCAAGAACAGATGCATTTGGATCAACGCGAGATGGTAAGCCACATATCTTATTGTCAACGAGAGAACCGTGAGCTTCATGTTATTGTTAGCGCTCAGGGGGAGAAAATTAAAGAGCAAGAAGACGCCATCCTTCAACTTATGTGCAAAAACGACATTTTGAAGAAGTTGAAAGGAAATGATGATGACAAAGACTCTGATGCTGGTACAAGTGGTGGTGAGCAGTAACAAAAGACAGGTACTTCTGGTATGCCTGCTGGTGTTGGTACTGAGGGTGGAGATAAGCAGTCAGCAGTGTACCGTGACACTACTAACGTGCAACATATTGAGTCTGTAAAGGCCAATACGGTTTTATTTATGGACAACAATCGATGTGTTGCCATGAGTATGGTTAACGCGGATGAGATCAAGGAAGTAGAATTTGTTGATTATTAGTTATCCCGAGATCAAATCTCGTTATTTCTTGGTTTGAATGACGAAGAGTTGGATGTGTTGGAGAATGAGGAGGACGTTGAGATTATTGATGACTATGAGGTCAGGTTTGATACGAGTATCCCGTCTCAGGATACGTCGTTTAATTATGATATCGTCGAGGTTGAAGATGTGACAGCTGTGGAGTATCCTGATCTTTACACACGTATGGATACAGAGCAGGGTATTCCAGTTTTTTCCTACAGAATACGTAAATGCATCCGAAGAACATCTTGGAAGGTAGAAGAACAAGGAGAAAGTATCAGAATCTAGATCGGGTACAAAGGATCCAACATTCGAGGGCATGTTTGGGCAAAATAAGTTTCGACTCACGAAACTTATTGATGTATTAAGGTATATAGAGCAAGAAAATGATAGGCAGATCAAGGCTCGCGCTATTTGATTGTTCAATGAACATTATTTGGTTATTATTGATTTTTTTTATGCCTCATGTAAGCAAATGCTATTATACTTTGCCTTATCTACACAAACATCACACACAAGTCCAAGACTTATGCCTAACGTAAAGATTCTCAAGGATTTTCAATAATCAGATTTTCGATTTTCGATAGTTTATGCGACGTTTGACGTCCGACTCTCTAGGTTTTACAATGTGTTTTAACTGAAAGTCTGTCAAGTCGTGGTGGTACACGAATACTCAGCTTTCGGTTCGATTTAATTACGCATTTTGATACAAAAATAGTTAAGTTTAAAATTTTTGTGACTCATTTTCCTTATTTATACATCCATTTACGGTTTAAAATTTTAAAAAGGTCGAAAGTTAATAACCGAATTTCAATACGATTAATTTATTATTTTACTATTACATTTTAGAATTGAAATTTCAAAAATTTATGGTGATATATAAATGGTTGAACTTCGATTCGATCATTATATTATTTTATTCATTTACTACTACGTTTTAGAATGAAAATCGGAAAAGTCATGGTGATACATGAATGGTCGAATTTCAATTCGATTACCTTATCGCTATATTCATTTACTCCTAAGTTTTAGAATTGTAAGTTCGAAAAGTCATGGTGGTACACGAACACGCGATTTTCAATTCGATTTCACTATTTATTGTTAAGTTTAATACCTTATCCATATGGTTATTCAATAATTTATGAGATTTTCGTTTATTAAAATGTGAAAACTCATGACGTCTCATGGAAATTCCAATTTCGATTTCAAATTTTGTTTCATACGATTTCTTTATTTACTTGTTTTCATTGATGTATCTATTAGTTGTTTTCATACTTACGTCCCAAGTCACGCGAATTCTTCACGTTTCATTTCGTGCCTTCTCGTTGTTGCACTCAAAACTCAACCCACAAATGACAATCCAAGTTAACAAGCAATTGGCCTCCGCGATCCCGATCATCCCAGTTTAACCACACCCACCTTCATCACTATAGTAAATCAAATTCAAACCTAGCACAATTCTTGGAAATTCAAACCGAACCCAACCGAAAAGCCTCGTACAGAAACATGCCCTTTGTATAGTATGTGTAAATCCCACCACTTTACTTCCCTGAAACGTTGATATACTTCAATTTGTGGTAGATTGAATTACCACTTATTGCTAAACCCTACCCAAACTCCACGCCACCCACCCATTTGAAAGACCTGTTACTTAACCATTTGTCCCGATAATATGCTTGACCACATGCTTCAAGCCTGCTATCATGATGGTGACCCGAGCACACCAGCCATACTTCGAAAGGCCTAACATGTTTCCGTCATGCAATACTTTACCCTGCATCCCTTGTCTATTCTATTCGATTTCTCGATTTCAATAATTAGCTTTTACAAACTCATCAAACTCGTCTATATTTTCATTTGCATATTTTATTTCGTTTACTAACACAAATCTGTGGTTACTATAAATAATTAATTTTCAATCAAATAATTTTTCTTTAAACTGACTTCAAACCAATCCAAATAATTCATTCTCTCTATTATTATTATTATTATTAATATTAATATTATTATTATAATTATTATTAGTAATATTCCTAGTAGCATCATCACCACTATTAATAATATAATTATTCTTTCAAATAATATATTTAACGTAAAACTTTTATTACAAACAAGTCTTAAGCCAATTGAGGCTATTTCTCATTCGACATGGCAGATAATCTGACATTAATTTTTTTTTCTTTCTTTCATTCCTATGTCGCTGGCCAAAAGAAAACATTTGTTTTTAAAATTTCATAAAAATTGCAAGTCCTAGCGATAGCTAAAAACTTTTTGTCTAAATAAAATAGAATGAATATTATTTCACCGTGAGATATAAAAGCATCACGATATACAACTGATTTTCATAAATAAAGTATATATTATATCCCTTTTTTTCGAAGGTTGTTTACGAAGTTTATCTTAAATTCGATTGTTCAGTGATTTTTTATCCATGTTCGTTTGTATTTTACAAAATGCAAATTCGTATATTATCCTTAGTCGCATCATTGAATCGGTTTACGTTTGTTATCTTGCGGTCTATGACCAATTTCCTACAATCATAATAGCTTAGTGGAAATTGGGACAATGAACATGTATGTGTACATGGTTACTTAATAGAAACCGTATTTTCATTTCATTTTTACATTTGTCTATCAATGACCGGTTCTCTCCAAACAAATTCGTTTACTTAGAACCGGGATGGTGTCCCATGTGCATGCTGAGTTTATGTTATGTTATTTTTCCACAAATTGTTTTGGTTATTCGTTTGCTGCTCTTCCACTTAATGTTTTATTTAAACCATTTTGTTGTTCTTGATTTCATCAATTTGGAACAAATGCTTTATTTTGATTTTGAAACTCAAATTGTTTACTTTGTTGAGCACACGGTTACTATTGGAATTTTTTTTTATTTTTTAACTAATTTTTTATATTAAAATTTCGTTTGCCAATTTCATTTTATTATAAACATACATGTTTGTAAGACATAATTGTTATTCATCTCAATGTTGCCGCCAGTAAGGTTGAAATGTATTCAGAGATATCATTTGTTAAAAGTTTTGTTTATCTAATCTATTCTCGAACCCAATGCGCTATCAAGTTACATGTTCATATTTCATTGGTTAAATGCTACGTTATTCTCGACCCCATTATTTCAATTACATGTTACAATGTTCATAATTCTAATGTTTTCATTCTTTAATTTCATTACCTTGTTTATTTCGTTTTCAAAATCGTTTACTTGGTTTAGACACGATGATTTTATTTACTTGACTTAGTGTTTTCGCGTTGTCCTTTGACTGAATGTGTGTTTTGTAATGTTTTTTTACCCTTTTAATTCATTATTTTTTTCAACGTTCTATATGAGAATTTTATTTATTCATCTAAGGTCTATGTCTTAAAACCACACAATAGAACAAGTTATATGGACCATCCGACGATAGAGGTAATTATGGGTCGACACGTAATTATCAAAGTCCCCGCATGGAAAATATAATGAGTCTGGTTGTGTGAAATAACTCGAAACATGGAATGATTTTGGGGAGCAGGACAAACATAATATGATAAGGGCATGGTGGATACGCCACTGGTACATCCTATATATAAGTGTCATTGTAATATTTCCTATTTGTGGCGTTCTTTCTGGTCATTCAAAGATTGGCGTTATTTTATTTTAATGTACCAAATTGTTAAAACTTCTAACAACTCCATATGTTAGTTGTTCTCTTTTAAATTTTATTTTAATTTCGGGACGAAATTTCCAAAAGTTGTAAGTCCTGTAACATTCGTTACTTTTCAAACTCGAAAATCCAACCCATTTTTAAATTTTTGGTTTTCCTATATATATATATATATATATATATATATATATATATATATATATATATATATATATATATATATATATATATATAGGTATTGGAGAGTGAAATTAGGGATTAATGGAGTTATACATTTACTTCTCGCACTTCTCGCTGTAATATCACTTCTCGCAAGATCCATCCCCTATATATATATAGTTCGTTCTTATGTATTTACTGTAAGGCCCCGATCTCGGTGCCCTACTTTAGCATTGGATTTACTATTCCGGATTCATATTTGTGTTGATTTGTAACACCCCGGCCCCTCGTAGCACCAATATTGTCCTCTCTGCCCACGAAGAGCTCACGAATTTGTTTTTGGTTGCCCAAAACGCGTTGGTGATGTTAAGAGGCAGGGCATTACTTATGAACCAAGGATCTCTCTTGTCCACGGCCGATATGGGATAGCCTAAGAGGGGGACGATGTTGTGTTTGCCAAGGGTGTTACAAACAACCCCCCTTTGGACTCATCGTCCTCGATGAGGCATGTCCTATCATCCCGAACGGCACAAGAGTGGCCTTGATACCACCTGTAACACCTCGGCCTCTCGTACAACCAATATTGTCCGCTCTGCCCACGAAGAGCTCACGGTTTTGTTTTTGGTTGCCCAAAACGCGTTGGTGATGTTAAGAGGCAGGGCATTACTTATGAACCAAGGATCTCTCTTGTCCACGACCGATGTGGGATAGCCTAAGAGTGGGACGATGTTGTGTTTGTCAAGGGTGTTACTTGTAACACCCCGGCCTCTCGTACCACCAATATTGTCCGCTCTGCCCACGAATAGCTCACGGATTTGTTTTTGGTTTCCCAAAACGCGTTGGTGATGTTAAGAGGCAGGACATTACTTATGAATCAAGGATCTCTCTTGTCCACGGCCGATGTGGGATAACCTAAGAGTGGGACGATGTTGTGTTTGCCAAGGGTGTTACAAACAACCCCCCTTTGGACTCATCGTCCTCGACGAGGCGTGTCCCATCATCCCGAACGGCACAAGAGTGACTCTGATACCACATGTAACACCCCGGCCCCTCGTACCACCAATATTGTCCGCTCTACCCATGAAGAGCTCACGGATTTGTTTTTGGTTGCCCAAAATGCGTTGGTGATGTTATGAGGCAAGGATCTCTCTTGTCCACGTCCGATATGGGATAGCCTAAGAGTGGGAAGATGTTGTGTTTGCCAAGGGTGTTACATGACTGGAAAACCAACTATGAATCCGGAATAGTAAATCCAACGCTAAAGTAGGGCACCGAGATCGGGGCCTTACAGTAACTACATAAGAACGAACTATATATATATCACTACGTGAATATTGACCTTCAGCCACACGAAAAAAGTGTGGTCGTAGGCCTTTAGCCACACACATTTGGTTCAGGTCATATGTGGCCAAAGGTCGCGACACCGCGGGTATGATATGGCCACACAGTTTTTGATGGCCTTATGTGGTAATAAGTGTGGCTAAAGGGTACATGCATTAGTTACTGGCCATCAAGAAGCCTCTCCAATAAGTGTGGCTAAACGGTAGAAAATGGCCACATGAGTATTTACTATGAGTGACCATTGCAACTATATATAGCCACATGAATTAATGTTTCAGCTACATGAATTTTATAATAATGTGGCCAATAGGTTGTGTTAAGCGTGCATTGTGACCTATACCGTGTGGATATAGCAAAGCAATGGTCACTTAAATTTAATAATAGTGTGGCTAATTATATTATATAGACACTGGATATTACATTTAAAGTGGCTAAATAATTTACTTGCCACTCAAAACCTCCTTTGTAGATTATAGTGTGGCCATTGTCTTACCGTTTGTCACACAAAATGTTTTTCCTAATATAAAGTGTGGCTATTGTAAAACTTTTTGTCACACATAGTGAAGTACTGTGTGGCTAATCATAACTTATAGACACTGGAGGTTATTGTAAATGTGTCTAAAAATGTGAACTTGCTAGTCAAAAACTCTTTTGTAGTTTGTGGTGTGGCCATTGTCTTACCGTTTATCACGCATAATGCTTTTCCTAATTTAAAGTATGGCTATTGTCAAACTTTTCGTCACACATAGTGAGGTACTGTGTGGCTAATAATATCATATAGACACCGGAGGTTGTTGTCAATTTGGCTAAAAATATGAAGTTGCCACTCAAACACTATTTTGTGGTGTGGCCATTGTCTTACCGTTTGTCACACATAATGCTTTTCCTAATTTAAAGTATGGCTATTATCAAACTTTTCGTCACACATAGTGAGATACTGTGTGGCTATTAATATCATATAGACACCGGAGGTTGTTGTCAATGTGGCTAAAAATGTGAAGTTGCCACTCAAACACTCTTTTGTGGTGTGGCCATTGTCTTTACCGTTTGTCACACATAATGCTTTTCCTAAATTAAAGTGTGGCTATTGTCAAACTTTTCGTCACACATAGTGAGGTACCGTGTGGCTAATAATATCATATAGACACTGGAGGTTGTTGTCAATGTGGCTAAAAATGTGAAGTTGTCACTCAAACACTCTTTTGTTGTTTGTGGTGTGGCCAATATCTTTACCGTTTGTCACACATAATGCTTTTAAAGTGTGGCTATTATCATACTTTTCGTCACACAAAAATGTTTATGTTATGGCTAATGGTCATTTATAGACTCTAATTTTTGTAATTTCAGGTACTTTAGGCCACACCTACTTAATGTGTTCTATGTGGCCAAATTGTGTGTAATTAGGCAATATATAATTATTTTTATTTTTGGTGCAGTAATATAAAACAGCTATAAGCAAGCATGACAAAACAAAAATTAGAAACAAATTATATTAACAATAATATTCACTTAAGCAAATGTATATGCAAAATATTTTACAAAATACAAAAATAACGACTACCTAAGACGTCGGTTTTTCGGCACTGCTCCTTGTCTTCTGTTTGGTCACCTGGTCTATCGTTGTGTACTTTGCCTTTGGCTTCTTGCCAGCTCTGCCTGGTTCTTTTGAGGATGGGAGTGGTGGTAGCTGGAACAACAGAATATGAAAAACAAATATGTATAATTAATGTCGTATTTTGTAATTGAATAGAACAAAAAAGTAGGCCTGCAGACAAACCGAACGTTCGTTTAACTGTTTGTGAACCTTTTGGCTGGAAGTTCGTTTATGTTTGTTCGATTACGTTAGTTTAGATTATAAAAAATGAACATAAACGAACACAAGTGTTCATTTTTTAAACTAAATGAAAATGAACATAGATATTTGTTCGGTTAAGTTAAAAGGGAACAAACCTCCTGGTCACATACGATTAGGTGTTCTGGCCAAGCAACAAAAGAACCACGTACATTACCAACAGTCACAATTTCACCTGCCTCACAAGGAGTAATTGCTTGTTCCTTTATAACTTCATCAATACTAACTTTATAACAACCCTCCTGGATTGCTTTTCCATGCAACTGTTGTGGAACCGGTGACCAATAAACTTTATCATTTGCCACCTTGTTACGCTTTTCATGCACACACAAACGACACTCATACACCTATAAACCAGCATGTGAAATTAAGTTGGTATAGATGAAGTCAATATATAAGTACATACCCATGTTGGTGGGAAATTAACAATGTTTCACGCAGTACATACCTTTATGACAGCAGGTGGGGAAGCTTCATCCGTAGATACATCAACTTTTATTTTACGGCTTGTCCGTTTTACCTAAAAACCATTCAATGAATCAATCAACAATTAAAGGAAAAACTGAAATTGGCAAATACTTACTGATGGTTTTTTTCGAGCCGTTACTATCTGGAGTGTGGTGTAGTTGTGTTGATGCTTGTTCAACATTGTTCTCTACCGGCTTCATTGGGAATATAACAGAAATTGGAATTGTTAGGACTTATTAACTTATAAAATATAAAAACTGAAACTTCCAATATCTTAATGTTGTCGCGCTATGGGGATCGACTACCGTTTGGTCAACACTTTTTTCCACAGACATGGCCTGCAATTCGGTAAATAGAAAATGAGCACACTCACATTGGAAACGAATTATAAAAAGTACTGAAATTGTCAAATGCTTACTGATGTCACGATATGGGGAGCGGGTACCGTTTGGTCAACACTTTTTCCACAGACTTGGCCTGCAATTCGGTAATAGAAAATGAGAACACTCACATTGAAAACGAATTATAAAAAGTACTGAAATTGTCAAATACGTACTGACGTCGCGATATGGGGAGCGGGTACCGTTTCGACAACTATTTTATCCGCAGACTTGGGCTACAATTAACTTATGCAAAACCAGCACACTCACATGGAAAGTTAATTATTGAAACAAATCAATCAAACTGTCAAATGGTTTCCTGAGAAGCGGATTCTTGTTTGCATAGCCTCACCTGAGGTTAAGATGTTTCCTACAGAACTGGCCTACAAATTAATTTATTAAGTTATGGAAAATGAAAAATCACATGGAAAGTTGTAATAAACAAAGAAACTGTCAGATACTTACTGGTGCTGGCATTTTATTTTGCGCCACAGCACTAGTACTTTGGTTAGAACCAACCTGGTTGGGAACAGGATTTACCTACGAATTGTGACAAAAACAGTGCCAATTATGCATGTCAAATGCATTAATAATATGTAGCATACGTCACTTACTTGACTTGCCGACATTTGTGGCAACAATCCTTCGAGATGTCTGAACCTGGCCTCAAATGCTAACTGTTCCTTCTCACGGCTTGCTAGCATAGCACTCGTGGATCCAAGTAGAGTCGTCAACCTGTTCACCACTTCATCTCTCTGCACCGCCTCATACTCAAGTTGGGCAATCCCTTAAACGAGCCTTTTACCCGACTCACACCCCAATATTTACTTGTTGTCAATCCGTACCCAATCCCTTTTAAAAACCCACCTTTTTCTTTGCCAAGCACTAAGGTGACGGCATCCGTGCACGGTTCAAATGCCAGGGCTCCGGAGGCGATCTGCTCCTCATGCTGAGCCTGCAAGAAAACAAATATTATAATACACTTGTAACACGCTTATGTATCAACATAAAGTGTTGAGATAAGTTATACAGACTCAAGTTTTTTTTGTAAACGAGTCTATTACGCTTGTAACACGCTTATGTACAAAAACACATATAAATATTCTAATACGCTAGTAACACGCTTATGTACAAGAATCAAAGTCTATTACTCTTGTAAGACGCTTATGTATCCACATCAAGTGTTGAGGCAAGTTAGACAGACTCAAGTTTGTTTGATGCCAATATAAGGCTGTGTGTGTGGCAATGAATTGACTTTAACATGATTTAAAAAGTTTAATACTAAAACATACTAATTTGGTTGCTATATCTTCGACAACAGCATTCTTGTATGCACCATCTTTGTCCTCCCTTCCTTTCATCCATATTAATACACGGCCGGGGATCTCATCCGGTCCAATTTCCTTCTTTTTGACCTTGTAAAATATTCAAGAGAAAGCAGCTGACAGTCATGCGTTAGACACATAACCAACAAATCATTGAGTTAGAGAGAAAGCAGCTGACGGTGATTACCAGTTTCTCTCAAAGGTAGGTATAACCCCCTCGTCCCATGTGATGATCAAAAACATTCTTTGCTCGAGCTCCCTTTGATGAAGTCGATTTTTTCTTCAACCACACATTATAATCATTTCATTATATTTAAACAAAAAACATAAACCATATATAGTCGATCAATCTACGTTTGCAGGGTAGAGGATTTATACCAGAAACTGCTCTGATTGTGTGTACTCAATGAAGCGATCCCAGTCTTCTTGCCTGATCATCGTCCTGTGTCCCTTGGGTATCACCTTCAGCCTCAGAGGTTTACCGATGTTCGGCATAATGTATTTGGCATACATTTTTCTTCTGAACTCCCGAAGAAGATGTCTGAGCCGATTCATCACAGAAGGCCTGTGAGACGCCTCAATCTCAAAATATTTCTGCATAATATAATACAATAAAGGTAAATTACTTCTCAAAATATAAAATGCACAAATAAAAATTAAGAATAACAGTTATTTGTTCCCACAGTTTATCTCTAAGCTCCTTTGTGACCTCCCTCCAACTTAAATGTCTCAAGCCAACTATTTCCCTTACAACATCCCCTAAAAAACTTGCAAACTTTGATCTGTTTTGGCTAGTGAACCTACCCAGATTATCAAACTCCACTGCCAGTTTGACACCACCAGAGTTTGCATATTGGGTACGCAGCTTAGGTAACCTCGTCAACCCCCTTGTAGGTTTTTTCGTAGTAGCAAAACTGTTGAGGGGTTAGATAGCCTCCAAACTGTTGAGGGGTTCGACAACCATCGTCCCTATAACCTCGTCTGCTTGACCGTCGTCGTCGTTGGCTTCCTCGCTGGAGTAGCCTTCAGTGGCGTCTGATTGAGCGTCGTCGTCGTAGTTGGCTTCCTCATCGGAGTATAAAGCATGTTCTTCTTCGATTCTTTCGTCTATAAGCTTCATCTTCGATTGTTTTTTAATAATTTGGAGTATAAATCACTGTTGGCTGATTTGTGGAGTGGAAAATTTTTAATAATTTGGAGTGTAATTTGATTTTTGGAGTGTTAAATGTAATTTGGAGTTTTTGAATATTTGGAGCCAATATTTTGGAGCTTTTTGAGTTTTTCCTCCCTTTTAATTAAGAACCAATAGATTTGGCATAATTTTTACGGTAGAGAACCTGTGGCTGAAAATTGGCACTTTGACAGAAGATGGTTGGATAAGCGTGTATTGCGTATTAGGATATTTGTATATGTTTATGTATATTAGCGTGTTACAAGCGTATTAACAAAGTGTTTTTTTTTATTTTAGATTTAACCATAATTACCATTCATTAAAAGTTTTCATACAAAAGGCACCATTACAGTACATTCCATGAAACAAAATAAGAGTGAATAACAAAATAGATGATACAAGAAACTATAAAATTAAAGCATTTAAAAGCTACCCAACCAACATTCAACACAATAAACTAAAAAGTGTATCAATACAACCATACATATACAAATAACCAACCAAATCACAAATGTTCCAAAATTCACCAAACACATCACCAAATATTTCCCAAATGTTCCAAACATCACCAAATCACTAATCAATTTTTGAAACTAACAACGTAGCTTCATTGAAGTCATATTCAAATCTGCACTTATCATCAATCTGTATTTCATTTTACACCTTGAATTTTTTCCATTTTGGTAACCGATATCTGAATTTCAGGTCCGACAGTTCACCATGAAGTCTCATTTTTTTTACGACCTTCGGGATTGACCAAAGTGATTGGCATTCCATCATAGGCATCAATCTTGGTGGCAATGTGACTTGGAAGACGCTGTGAAAAGCAAATTTCAAATATACTTTTAAATAAAAAAGAAATTTAAAAATTCAATTTACCAATTTCTTGGTGACGTTCATGTGGAAGACGATTTTAGAGTCATCATCTTGCTCATCAAGATGAATTGGGTTTTGGGAGGAACTACCTTGATTGCTTAATTGATAGTTGAGAAACAACTGATTTGGACCAGGAAGGATACATTCCATGCCATCTTCATGAAAGACATTAATATGAAATGTCTTATCTGATATGATTTCAAACACAACAAACGAACCACCTTTCAAGTTGGTTTGTTTAAAAACCTCAATCCATCCATCCTTTAGCCTATAACCCATTCCATCCCAAAGACATGAAACTTTAAACATATATCTATCTGGAGCAATAAGCTCGAAAAACGAATTCATGTAATTGTCACCAAATTCTTGAATCAAATACCACTCAGGGAAATCCTATTAAACATGTTAATTAAAAGATATTTGAATTTGGAAACAATCATTTAAAACAGAAATTAAAACTTACCAAGTAATGGACATGTCGGTTTCTGACTGGAATACATATCATAGTACCGGATTGATCATTTACGTTTCTTTTGAAAGTAAACATATTCAACATGGATCTTGATTTAAACTCAAAAACAACATATGTTCCAGCTTGTATACAACATTCTCTGATTAATTCAGTCCAACCGGTTCCAAAATAAAAGTCATCAAGTACTTTGATTATAACTACAGAAAACGTTCTACCACTTTGATCATAAATCAAACAACAGCCGGTATTCGATTTCATGTCAGCAAACATTGGTTGAACAACTTTAGGAATGAGCTATAAGTAACACAAAAAATGTTCTTAGAATGTATATGTTGCAAAACTGTAAAATGTTTCATAAAAAAAAATTAACCATATAACATTAACATACCATCCTACTCATGGAATCGCTGTCAATATCTACCAGGAACTTAACTCCATTATTGAGACGTGGCATTTTTGTGTTCTTACCAGGGAAGTAGAAGTTGATTTAGGGTTTTGAAGTTAAAAGGGTTTTGAATTTTGGTTTTATTTATTTCTACACATTTAATTATTTATATATTTTGGTTTTTTGTTTTATAACTTTTTAAAAAAATAGTATAAAAACATAGTCTTACTTTTAGTTTTTTTTACTAACATTCCGGTATTAAATTTCGTTAAAAGTTGAGTTCGTTTAATAAATCATATTTTTTAAATAAATTTGAAATTTTATCCATTATTGAAGTATTATCTTAACCGTTAGTAAGATTTTCTGGATAAGATTTACAACTTCGTAATAGAGAGGCTCATAACATTCTAATGTTATCATTATCATATGTAGTTTTGTATCATTATCATCTTCTAGGTTATCATCATCACCATATGTGTTATGATGATGATCAACATCATAAAGTTATCATCGTTATCATGTATTATAGTGGTTATCATCATCATAATCATCGATCACCAACACCATGAAACGGCATCATCATCAGACGTGCGGGTAATCAACGTGGTCATTGTATAGGCTATCGTAGTCGGCGTTGATCATACGGGTAACATATATCTCGCTATCAGTGTCGTCATCATCGTCACACATCTCTATCATCATCATCATCATCATCATTCGATTGCCATGTACGGGATGTAGTCAGCATCGTATGGGTTATCGTAAACAAACGCCCAATATTAGCGATCACTGTCGGCACCATCTTATGAATTGTTGTCGTCATCAAACGACATCATTAGTCGTAGATGCTACCATCAGTATGACCATTGTATACGTTATCATGGTCGTCGTCGATCATACGGGTTACATGTCATTAAACATCGGTGTCACCATCATCATCAACATATATATATATATATTATATATATGTGTGTGTGTGTGTGTGTGTTTGTGTGCGCGCCTATGTGGCGTATTGTCATATAGGTACATATAATTGGTCCTCGTCGTATATATGTGTGATCATCATCACAGACGCCATGCTCGTCGTACGAGCTACAGTCGCCATCGTATGGGTTGGCGTAAGCAAACCGTATATATAGGTTAGCAGCATCAATATGATAACCACCACCAACCCAGGTAGTTATATTAGCATCGTCTCGTCATAATTGGGCCAATCATCATGGTTATCATACGGGATAGCACCGTCATTGTCTCATGTATTACATATCCGCAATCATACTACACACCACCGCCCACATTCGCCACAACGACCCCCAGCACCAACCACTAACCACACTCCACCACCACCCACCACACCACCACCACCCACTAATATTATATATAAATATATATACATTTATTTATACCCATCCACCACCACCACCTACTACCCACCACCACCACCGACATCCGCACCCACTTCCCACCACCACCACCCACCACCACACATCCACCACCACGAACCACCGTACCTCCGCCACCGTCCATCACCATCATGACCACCTGAACCCACCACCACCCACTAATATTATATATATATTTTTTGCTACTATAAAATACTAACCGTACGATTAAAATTTAAAAGCACGCGCCTTCTTTTAAAAGGTTCAAATAACTACCCTCGTAAGTCACTCACCTACTTCTGGAACGTGGATAAGTAAGTCAAAATTCCTAAAAACCGTCGATGATTCGTTTCTACTGTGAAGCACAAGCACAAACACAAGCTCGAGTGGTTTAATTATTCTGGAACGGAACCAAAATGAAGAACCCTAACTCATCTACTTCTGGAACATAACCAAGGACGAAGCAAAAGCACGATAGGTCTCAGAATGAAGATGGAACAGGTGTTACTTTATGATTTTTAGCGTTTTAGGTTTACTTATTCTTAAAATGTAAGCATTTGTTTGAATCTTCTTATGTATTAATGCGTTTGATAAGCGTGTTGTTATTGTAATACATATCCTTGTATTTTTAAATCTATGTATAATATTAAAGCATTTTATATGCGTATGATTAGCGTGTTATGGCTTTGGTATGAGAATTTATCATGGTGATGTTTGATAAGAGTTTTCTGTTTCCTTGTGATTCGTGTTGTTATCCCCTACCCCCGTGTTTTATTGTATGTATGTGATTCATTTGTCGAAAAAAACAAGACTGATAAAAGGAAGACTAAAAAGTTGCTCCGGTGGGGAGAACAAAACATGTTGTGGAAGCAGACTCTGATTCAGACCTTGACACAAAAATCTAGAGGTTGTTGTCAAAGCGGAAACAGGTGGAACACAGCACCTCTGACCCGGACTTTCAGCCTCCGAAAAAGAAAGTCATTAAAGAAAAGAAGCCAGCCGAGAGGGGAAAACCTTTTTGTTGAATTTGTAGACAAAAAAATTGAAGAATAGGTGTGCACCTTGTAATATTGTTGATGCAGTGAAGGCAATGACCACTGCCCAAAAAACTTGTGTGGAAGAAATGGGTTTCAGGTCAATGTTAAGACTTCAAGTAACCCAAACTCCAACAACTTTGGGATATTGGTTGCTCATGAACTATAATAACCGTTTAAATGAATTGAACATTGGGAGCGGTGTTATTAAGATAACACCACAAAAAGTACATGAAGTGTTGGGGATACCAATGGGTAAGATTCCTGTTTTAGACAAGAGAAGACCAAGATTGAGGGAAGATGTTACTACAGATTTGTTCAAAAATCAATTCCCGACAAATTCAAGAATATATATAAAGCATGTGAAAGACAAACTGGTCGCGGATCAAGGAGTTGGTGAACTGTTTAAGATTAATTTCCTTGTGTTGTTCAACACCTATATAGGATTTGTGACAAAATCAACAACAGTTAATCAACGATTCATCTCCGCAATTGATAAAACCTCGGATATTCCAAATATGGATTGGTGCAGCTATCTTATTGAAAACTTGAAAATGACAAAGGAATAATGGAGAGGTATCAACGATCAATACAATGGTCCGATGACCTTCCTTGTGATGCTTTACACGCATGAATACCAGAAAAAATATGGTCCATTTGGGACTCCCGTCACAACGCCTACAGTCAACTACATAACAACTACTCTTAATAAGATGGAAAATACTTGGAGAATAATGGTCCTCCCTTAGAAGAAGATGCTACTGAGGTTGTTGCTGCTGCTGCTGTGACGTTTAGTGTTGACGGGAAAGGGATTGATGCGGCTGATGCTGCTGTGATCGTTAGTGCTGTCGGGAAGGGACTTGATAAGACTGCTGATGATGTTGTTGCTGATACTGCTGCTGTGACAGTTAGTGTTGCCGGGAAGAGACTTGATGAGACTGCTGCTGCGGCTGCTGCTGCTACCGCTGCTGTGACGGTTAGTGCTACCGGTAAGCCTGAAGCACAAGAAAACACTGCAGCTAAGGAGAAACAAGAACATAGTATTAAACTTGTTATTTTCTTCTAAAAAACTGTCATATCTCTTATCTCTAAATGCATTTTATGTAATACAACATTTTATGTAATTGAAAAACAGATGGTCAAAGTGCATCTGAAATAGATAATTTCGATCAAACAGCTGAACAAGATTTGGATGATTATGTAAGCGATTATTTACCTTTAAGTTTGCAAATGCCTATCGTGCTTGTTGACTATTATTTAACTCCATTACAACTGGTTGGGATAAATTGAAAATGTTTTTGAATTAACAATAACTATATTTTCTTTTTACAGTCTTGGAATAAGGCAATGGATAACAAGTTGAAGAAATTTGATAAAATTTGCTCCGAGATCAACGAGTTGGTCCGTCAAGGAAAGGATAGACATCTATCAGATGAGAATATCTTTGCTAGATGTTGTGAATGGTAAAACAGATTAACTAATAATGTGGTCCCTAAAACACAAGATTCAAATGTTGGTGTTGGTGGTCCAGTGGCTGCTCAGAAAGGTATTTGGGCTAAATTAATTAATAGTATAATTAAAACGCTCTTAAAACACTTATGCTGTTATTACTTATTACATCTGTGTGATGTAGTGATTCAGATGTTGGTGTTTGTCAGGTCCCACTTTTATGGTCGATTCGGCTCGGATCTTTAATCAATCATGTCATAACTCACACAAAATTAATCGTGTTGACAAGAGAGTTAATGACGGGTTACTATATTTAGAAAGATGACCGTTTGTTAAAGGCGGAATCAATAACAAACATACGGTTGCAATGAATATTCAAAGATAGAAGACACACACAGGATTCACTCAAAAGATTTCCATTTATATAATGTTAGTCATACAAAAGGAGTAATCGATTTAGGGTTTATAAGGAATCCTCGGACAGCCGTTACACACACAAAATATTCTCAATTAATGTGTCGTGTGTATTCTGTCTCTCTGCCTCTCCGTGTCTCTCTCTCTCTTGGCTGCGTGCCCTAATTATTCTATTTATAGGCCTGCCAACCTAAGAGAGTTGTCATTCCTTCTAGAAACCCTATCCGATAGTACATATTCAAATTACATATTCAAGAATAAACTAAGTGTAAAACAAGTCTTCCGAGTAGGCTTTTCATTAAACTTCAGTCTCCGAGTACGCAGTGTACTCGGCCTTCCTTCAGACTTGGTAAACATAGAAGTGTACTCGGAATCAGTTTCCGGGTAGACTTTACTTAAAGAATATTTTACCAAGTAAAATATTCACCGAGTAGACTTCAATCTTCTTGGACTTATCAAACTTTGCCCGACAAATCCTTACTAGCAACCTTGTTCTTCTATGGTCCTGTTCGGCTCATTGTCATTGAATAACTTATTGATAAGGCATACTCGAGAATACATACCTTACTTGAGCAGAACCTTACTCGATATAACTTAGAGATTTTCCATTAACTCATCAAGTATACTCGGACCATAATTATTAAAGAATACCTTGCCCGGTCTTCCAATTACTTGGCTTCTTGGACTTGGTTGACCATACCTTACTCGGAAGAGTAAAATACTTGGTCTTGAAGAACAATCCTGCTTGACAAAGTGAACCTTGCTCGGATATGCCAAATCAATGATCCTTACTCGGAAAATCAATAAAAAGCATACCTTGCTCGGATATCCACTTAAGAAGTCTATTTGAAGTAAACCTTGCCCGGGAGGCAAAATCTCGTACTCGGCTAAGTAAAAGCTTACTCGAAGGTCCAAGGTGTGCTATGATTCAATACTTAGCAGTTTCTGAGGAGGTTGAGAAGATTCCAATCTTCCATATTCTTCGTTTTCGGTCAAATCTCCTCATTTGGGTCAAATTCTTGACCCAACAATCTCCCCCTAGATTGGAACACCTCAGCTGACCCAAAACACTCTGTGGTTACATACACTTAGCAAAATACACATCAAATTAAAAGTCAAATTTCATAATCAAATTACATAAGCAAAAGTTTGTCAGAAGACATTACAAAGCAAAGCCTATTCTATCTCTTTTGTCTTTTCCTTTCATTGTAGGCTGCTTGTCTTCTCAGCTGGATTACAGATGCTGCTCTTTCTCTGAAGATATTAAGCACTTGGTAGTGAGTGTGTCCTTCTGGTATCACCAAGTCTCTTATATCTGTAAGATCATCATTGTGTAAGCATGTCAGATCTGCATCCTTTTTTATTGTTGCAGCCTTTCCATCAGAGTTCCTCAGCACATAGTAACCAGTGTCTTCTTTGTATTCAACTTCAGTGATGACACCGTTCTTCGCACTGTATAGTTTGGCCTTCTCATTCTTCTTCCCACTCTTATACACGTATCCATGTTGGACAGTGGATTCTGGTCTCGGACACTTATCTGGTAGTTCAGTTCAGCCCTGTCCATTTTCTTCAGTTTCTCTGACCTTTTTGACCTGTGGAGTTGAATCATTCTCCAACTTTTCTTTTCTTTTAAAAATCTGAATCCATCAGCAGCCTGTTCCTGCAAGTATTTTGATAAATCATTCATCTGTCTTACTGCTGATCTGTCCCTGTTTCTGTAGTCATACAAATGAAGTGTGGCCATTCTTCTTAACTGATCTTCATTATACTCACGGAAGTCACTTCTGACTACAATCTCTTTTAATGACCAGCTCTCCATAATCACTTTAAGTGAATCAGTGACTGAATCATAATACAGCTCTCTAGGTAGATCCACATCAGATTGTGGTCTTGTTCTGTGTTGTACTGAGCTGCTTGATTCTCCTCTTCCTCCTTGGCCTCTTCCTCTTGGAAATCTTTGATGAAATGGAGGTCTGATTGGGATGGATTTCCTTGGATTTTCAGGACCCAAATTGACCTTCTACCATTTCAACTGGCCAATTCTCCATGTCTTTGATATTCTCCCCAGCTTTGTGAAGGTCATTCAGCATTTTGGCCATTTCCACAGTGTTTGCAAACCTAGCTGGCACAAACCTGCCATCTGAAAAAATATCTTTGGTTTTCACCCTCCCTTAATACTTTCATCCATTCCTCCTTCTGGTAGTAAAACAGATTTCTCAAGTCAATCTTTTCCAGTGCATCAAAATCACCCTCAGTCATCCCCCTTTCATTTATCATTATGTTCCTCAATATCCCAATCATCTCTTCATTTTCCCATGGCACAATCTCTTCATCATCAAGTTTAACCTCAGGCTGTTCTCGCTGAGGGATTGGAGGTTGATCAGTTATCTTTTCTTGTTCCATCTCCTTTTCCCTCACAGTCCTGAGTCTTCTTGTTCTTTTAGCAGGTGGCTCATCAGATGTTTCTTTTAAGATTGAGCTCTCATTATAGACCCTTTTTAATTCTTTCTCTTTCCTTTTGGAATACTGGTCAAATACTGCCTCTCTACTCAGATTTCTTACAACCTCAGGCTTCATGCCTTTCTCAAGCAGGTATCCACACATACCATCATATTTCTTCTTTAACTCTTCCAACTCAACCTTATCATCCTGTTTTACAAACTTTTCTGAAACTATCTCTTTCTCACTGTTGTAAAGATCTTGAATTTGGTCAACAGTGTATTTTTCCAAGGCAGCTTCAGGATAGCCTCTAACTTTCAAATAATTTTTATAATGCTCAGCATTTTTCTTTCTCTTCTCAACCTTCTTTAAGACTTCCTCTGCATTGATTTCAATGTTGCCCCTTTGAATATAAGTCTTTTCAGCTTGAGGGGTCTCAGCAGTGGAGCTTGTACCAACTTTCTCTCCTTCTTGATCAGGGTTGTCATCACCCTTTCCATCAGACTCCTCAGAGTCATCCTCCTCATCATCTGATAAATCAATCATGGCATCTATTTTGGGTTCATCAGAGGCAGGATGATCTGGTTCATCATTATTTTCATTTTCATCATAAACATTAACATCAGGGACCCCTGGTAATTTTTCTCCTGGTTTCAGTGTTTGTAAGGGGATTGCCCTGATTGGTTAATCATCCTCTGGGGTCTCCACATAACATTTATTCTTTTCATCCCATATACCCATCCTATCAGCTCTTTCAGCTTCAGCCTGCTCAGCAGATCTCTTCCTTCTTTGATAAGTCTTTTCAAAACTTCTTTCTGGCCAGTTACTAGTAGGGTTCTTTCTCAAGTCCTCTTTTACCTATTCAGCCCATTTCTTGGCAGCCATAGATGCAATTGACTCACCAATTTCCTCAGGTATAATTATGCCAGTGTTTAGATTGGTTGATGGTTCAGCAGTCTCAGATTGTTGCTCCTGAAACTTGCTGACCACCCTTCCCAAAGAGTCATCAAACTCTTGATTTTTGTTCATATTTACCAAAACTTCAATCACCTCTTGATCTGCCACATCTTGAAATATCTTTTTTGCTACATTGGCTTCTTTGATCAATAGGTCCTGCTGTGCTAACTCTTCTTCTGTCAAGGAATGGGCAATTGCTTCCCTTTCATTGACTCTTTAATGAGTCTTTCTTTCTCAGCAAGAGCAGCAGCAGCAACAGTATCTACAAAGGATACATCCTTCTCAACATACACAATAGGTTCATCATCAGTTGCTAAACCTTTTCCCTTTTCCTTCCTTTTCAGCACCTCTTCTTCATCCTCTTGCTCATCACTTCCAAACTCATCAATCTCTCTAAATAAGTTTTCCAATTCAGAGTCATGCTCTACCTTCTTGGAACTAGCTTCTTGATCATCATTTGGCTCAGTGTGTTCTAGTTCCTCAGTAGCAGCATTCACATTTACATTCTCCACACTCATCTCCTCATCCACAATCTCAGTCAATTCTTCTGTAAGTGCAACCTCTTCATCATCATTGGTTACTTCTTCTCTCACATCCATTACAGATTCATCACTATCATCATACTCATTCATGATCATCTTCAAACCTTTTCAACAAATTTTCTTGTTCTTCAAAGTCTTTGTCAGACAACATTTGACTCAGAAATTCTCTGTCATGAATTTCTGTCATTCTTTGCTCATAGACTCTTTTGGCTTCTGATTCAGATTCGTTCAGTTCAGAGTCCATTGTATTCATTTCAATGTCCATTTTCTTAATTTCAACATCCTCTTGTGCAATTTCTTTTCCTTATAATTTCCTTCTTTCCTCAAGATCCTTCCTTTCATTTTCTGGAACATTGTCAGCTCCATCATCTGATCTGACCTTTTCATAAATTGAGAGAAGCTTCAGCGAATTCTCCCCCTGATTCAGTACTTTGTCCCCCTGTTTTGGGGCAGCTGAGATCTTCTCAACCTCAGACATTAGGGTTTGAACTCGTTGCAATGCTTTCTTCAGTTTTTCAGAAAGTTGATGTTTGTAGGAATTGGAATTACTTGGAGTTGGATCCATACTGATTTTCTGTTACATCAAGGAACACACAATTATCACTTGGATCAAAGTGATTATATATATTAAAAAAAATATGAATGATATTTCAATTCAAACCGTTGTCTTGAATTATATAGAAATCTGCACAAAAACACAAATGTGAGTTACTCTTGAAATGTGAAGTTTCAATTTTGAATAGCATATGCAGGTCTTCTTTTAATGAGAGTTAAGACAGATGTAAGGTACATATCTGTAGCTTTATCAGAAAAGAGTTATGAATAAAGGTCTGCATATTTTGCTTTTCTTCAGCATTTCAGATAAAGTGAGAATCTTTAAAAGTGTTTTGTCTTTTATCACCTAACTTTCTTATCTATTTCAAGAATGGTTTCGTTATCTATTTAAAAATGTGTCCAAATATGGTAAAGTATGCAAAGATAAAGTTACTCAAGCATTTCTCAATTTCAAATTAAAACTTATCTATCACAAACCCTAAAAGAATCATAATCAATTTTGTCATACTAACTCACATATTCAATCGACGCATTCATTCAAGTATGCTTGAACACATAGTGTGCTCGAGCACTCTTTCAGATGTAAGTGTGCTCGGACAACAATCTTATGCAAAGTATACCCGAATAACTTTCATATAGTACAAAGTGTGCTCGAAAAGAAATTCTAGCAGGCAGTGTACTCGGAAAGTTAAAGTTTGAAATTACCAAGTATATTGAAGTAACACAAGTGTACCCGAAATATAAAGTGTGCTCGGAAAACAAAGTTTGCCCGAAAACACTTGTAATTTCAAATAAATCATAACCACAAATATCACAGAGCATGCTCGAAATGAAATTAAACACATAAACATTTAAGTGTGCTATAGTCTAAAATTTCATAGAGCTTGCTCGAAAATCCTAAGTTAGCACTGTAGGTTCCCAGCCGGATCTACACGGAAATATCTCGTTCTACGTAGGTGCGGAATCCCTACGTAAGACGATACGAGCGTAGAAGCGATATACGTTAAACACAAGCAAACACACGTTACAATACGCAAACGACACGATGTTTTGGCTTCTAATAACACGTGATATCTCAATCACAATTACACGTTCTTTTTCGTTTCTTTTTTTTTACAAAATAAGCCATAAACAAGAATATATAGTTATCGACAACTTCGCCTAACTGGCTAGGCGAAGTTGTTGATAACTTCGCTTGTCCACAAGTTTGCTTATAACAGGCGAACTTGTGAGACAAGTTCGCTTAAACATCAATACAAACCAACAAACACTATTACAGACACTTGATACTGAACTACTGACATCATGCACCAACAGACTCTCCCTTGGCAGTAGCTTCATATCTCTATCTTCATTCACGTGTCTCGTAATCCCAAAACTCTCGTATCTCCCGTCTTCAAGCATGAACGCCTTCTCGTACACAAACTGAAACTACTCTCTGGTATTTCTTGGCTTCTTCTTTCCAAGCAGGAATGTAAAATATCTTTTTCTCGTTCAGCATCTGCAAGTCTGCTTGAGACAGATTCACCAAGTGCATAGGATCATACACTCTCAGCAATTCTTGTTCATCTTCATCCTCCATCACTGCCTCAGCCGTTTCACTATCAACGTACCACCATTTCAGATCCTTTAGCACATCCTTGGGCATTTGTTTCATCGGCACTTCTTTTAAGCACCTGATCGGCTTATACTTCATTATCATCCAAGGCTTGCCATCAGCTCTCATTCCTCTGTCTTTATCCTCAACGAGCTTTCCTTTCTGCGGTTTCAACAATTCGAACTTTTTCTCTTTGATACTTTCTTTCCAGACTATCTTTCCAATAATCCAAGCCATGTTGTCATCACTCCTGTTAATCAACCCCAACTTGGCTAAGTCCTTCACTTCACACTCAGGCAAAGTATTCAACGACCTCAACAGTCTCTTGAAATACTGAACTCCATCATAGCGTTTAATCACAAAGAGCCTCAATTGCTCATCATATAACCAACAAATAATCCACTTTTTCGATTCAGCATACCCTTTTGATGTTGTAACTTTTCTTGAACATAGTAGGGACCGCCGGTTTCTTAGTCTTTACGAACCAATGAGCGTAGCCTTCTTTCCATCTCGGCTGCTCTTCCCAATCAGTCTCATCGTTTCCCATATCTTGACCTCATATATGACTTTTCAACTTCGGGAATTTCATGCTCAATGTTATCCTCCACAATCTCTCCTTCTCAACTTCATTGTCAATCACGATCTCAGCCCCTATCTTCTCGATCTCTTCCAACGGTAACACATCATCATCACCTATAACATCATCATCCAACACCTCCTCAGCATCCACTACCACCACGTCATCACCCCCAGATCCGCCAGTTGCACCAGTTGACTCCCCTGAGTTGTGGAAGTCCCAAGAGCTTGTTCAGTTCTTGGAACTCTCCACCTGCATCTTTCGATACATTGGGATCATCGTCTCGATCGTTTCTCTTCTTCGTCCGCAGCTCGTCACCCTTACAGCTCGTCTCCCCCTGAGATGCCAAGAACTGTTTCAAGGCATCAAAAATTTTACCATGCTCAATCAGGAGGGACGACTGAATTTGATTCTCTACAACGAGGCGCTGAATAGCGTGAGTCTGGATCAGATTTACATTTGACTGTTCTGCCACGACCCTTTCAAGAGCTGCTATTCTTTCCGAGTCGGATAGTGTTGCATCGAAATCAAACCTCATATGTGAAATGTCATGAGCGTACGGAGGAGGGATTCCCAAAGTAACCGGCACATCAGAAACAGGTGGAAACGTAACCGCAGGTGGTATCGTAACAGACAACCCTGCAGTGGCAACAACCGTCTACTCAACAAACCTTTGCAACGACCTCCGATGGATAAGAGTTGGAGGGGGCAATGACACAATCTCTGGAGCCGGGAGTTGAAATGTAGTGGGTGGTATGCCAAAGGAGGATGAGGTAGTCAACACGGGAAACACCCGAGGTGATCAGCCCTGTAACTGTCATATGATGTAGGGACCATAGTCATACCAGACAGTGCGGGTGGCGAAAAACGAACCACCCTCGAGCTCTCACCAGCTCCCGATCCTTCACCCGTTCTCGCCCTTCTCGCTCGATGAACCAACCGTTGTAAATCCTCCTCAAAATCTGATTCACTATCATCTGTGTCTCTCTTTCTCTTCCCGTGGAATTCTTTCTTGAGTAATCATAATCTGTCTTGCTTCAGTCACATCATCATTTGAGGAGTCGAAATCAGTTATTTCCGTATCAGCCACAGTCGTAGCTGCCATTGACACATCCATACTAGAGACCTATGCTGCCAAAACCTGTACCTGTTCTGCTGGATCAACACGTTCCATATCGAAAAATCCTGACCGCCGAAAGCAGCTTCAAGGTCGACGTGTTCCTCCGGTGCCACAACAGGAGCAGCAGGTAGTGAATGTTGAGGTGCTCCTGCCTGTTGCGGTGCCGGATCCCGAAACTCGTCCCCACGAGCTGCAACATACTCCGGGTTGATCAAGTACCCAAATAACGGAGTATGTCGAGGACGGAGCTCTGGTTTACTTCTGGCACTTGACGATCTACACTGGGCAAAGATCCTCTTGCTGACACTCTCCACATATCGAATCGGACGGCGCTGAGGTAATGTGGGAGCCACGTGATTCAAGATCATTTGAAGGAATCTTGGGTACATCAAGAATCTCTCACGCGCCACCGCTCGTCTTTGACGGTCTATCTCATAGAATACCATCTGACTGAAGCTATAACGCTTGTTGTAAGTCAGTGCAGTCATTGCCGACTGCATGGTCGTACCCATTCCATCCGTACCAGCCTTTCTGCCCGACATGCACACGATCATCACGTGCATGAGAAAGCGCATTGATCTAACAGAAACCCCTTGCGTCTCTGAGTATCCCCAATGGACCAGAATAGCCCATTCTTAGAAAAGCACCATCTCTAAATGGAGCCACGAAATCTGTAGGATCATCTCTTGTTTCATCCCCAAACTGCAAAGCAACCCGTATCTGTTCTGACGAGAACTGCACTTCCTGATTGTTAACCGTTGCACGCATAACTGGGGGCTCTACTCTGCAATCATATTCAACTATCCGCCAGAAATCTTCTATGTTTGGTAAAGAGATGGGCAGTGTTGTAGTAATGGCATGGAAGATACGCGAGCGGAAGAAGAAACGTGATGATCTCGCGAAAATCATCAACACCGCTTGCATCCGGGTCCAAAGTAATGTACATATTATGCCCCGGGAAAAACTGACGATTGTTATCTCCTCCATCGTCACCACCAGCACCACCGGCTCCTGCTACTGCTGCCATATCTGCACCACAAACAGTCTAAGTTAGAGAATCGTCAAGGCAGATCAGAACTTCGCTTGTTACCATGAGCAAAGTTATGATTGTTTCTGTATAGGCGAAGTTAGTGAATGGGCGAAGTTGTGAATAACTTCGCCGTAACCATAACTTCGCTTAAAACAGTTAAAAATAAAAGTAAAAAGGGTCAAGCGAAGTTAATGACAACTTCGCTTGACCACAACTTCGCCTCTTGTGATGATAAACAATTAAATCAACAGGCGAAGTTAACATAATAGACTGTCACATAGATCCATGTTTTTGGGTTAACAACTTCGCCTCTTGTGATGAAAAACGACATATGTAAAGAAAATGTTAGAAATAAAGAGCACGGGATCAAATTTCAGTCTTGTCGGGGACCAACATGTTTTTAGGAAAGATCCGAACAGGAATCATACTAATTAAGTGACTGTCACATAGATCCATGTTCAGCTGTATTATGACATAAAGAAACAGGTCGTAAGCAGGTAAATAACTTAGTATGGTTTTCATCGCTTCTGTGATACGGG